>NC_069500.1:1167424054-1167639614 GCF_027579735.1 Bombina bombina
AGGGTTTTAAAAAAAACACAATTTTGTTTTGCGTATCAGAGACCAAAGAATTTAACAACTTTCTAATTTTTATATTATCTAATTTACTTTGTTGGTGGCTGCACAAATATGCCTCTCTTGCTTACCAATGTGTTCCTCTAGCTCTCAGAAGTGCCATGCTGCTCCTTCAATAAAAGATACCAAGACAATGAATCAAATTTGATGGTAGAAGCAAATTGGTAATATGTTTAACCCCTTGACGACCAAAGACTTACAGGGTACGTCCTACAATTGTTAGTGTTTTCAAGCAGTGGAAGCAATCCTGATTGCTTCCAGCCGCTTTCATGTTATTGCAGTGATGCCTCGATATTGAGGCATCCTGCAATAAAAAAAATTAGCCATCCGATGCAGAAAGAGCCACTCTGTGGCCCTCTCTGCACCAGCCATCAATGGTCACGATCGTTCGTGGGTGGGCGCCGTTGCAGGGAGGCGGGTGGGCAGCCATCGATGGGAGATGTGCTTAAGAGGGGGCTGGATCACGTCCAGGGGCACACGCGTGTACAGGGGCGGGGGTGTGCACGGGGGCGGGTGAGAACGCTACACTATGGCACAATTTGTTTAATATAAGGTGGGAGAGCGGAGGGGGGGGAAGTGTTTATCTAAGGGACCTGGGAGGGAGTGAGGGGTAGGTTATTGAGGGGGGGGGCATCTACACTACAGACAAATAGCATTTATATTTAAAAAAACAAAAACAAAAAAAAAAAAAATTTTTATGGAAAACTGGGTACTGGCAGACAGCTGCCAGTACCCAAGATGGCGGACAAAAAGGTAGAGGGGGAGGGTATCAGGGAGGTTGAGGGCTAAGAGGGGATCCTACACAGCAGAATATGTGGGAGGCTGATCTCTACACTGAAGATAAAATTAACCCTACAAGCTCCCCAATTAACCCCTTCACTGCTGGGCATAATACAAGTGTGGTGTGCAGCAGCATTTAGTGGCCTTCTAATTACCAAAAAGCAATGCCAAAGCCATAGATCTGCTATTTCTGAACAAAGGGGATCCCAGAGAAACATTTACAACCATTTGTGCCATAATTGCACAAGCTGTTTGTAAATAATTTCAGTGAGAAACCTAAAGTTTGTGAAAAAGTTTGTGAAAAATTTAACTTTTTTTTTTTTTATTTGATCACATTTGGTGGTGAAATGATGGCATGAAACATACCAAAATGGGCCTAGATCAATACTTTGGGTTGTCTTCTAAAAAAATATATATACACATGTGAAAGTATATTCATGGATTCCAGACAGATATCAGTCTTCCAGTCTTACTATTGCTAATTTTGAAAAAAAAAAAAAAAAGGAAATTTATACTTACCTGATAAATTGATTTCTTCTACGATACGACGAGTCCACGGATTTCATCCTTACTTGTGGGATATTATCCTCCTGCTAACAGGAAGTGGCAAAGAGCACCACAGCAGAGCTGTATATATAGCTCCTCCCTTCCCCTCCAGTCATTCGACCGAAGGTTATAGGAAGAGAAAGGAAAAACTAAAAGGTGCAGAGGTGACTGAAGTTGTAAATAATAAAAAATAATCTGTCTTAAATTGACAGGGAGGGCTGTGGACTCGTATCGTAGAATAAATCTATCAGGTAAGCATACATTTGCTTTTCTTCTACAAGATGACGAGTCCACGGATTTCAGCCTTAATTGTGGGATACAATACCAAAGCAACAGGACACGGATGAAAGGGAGGGACAAGACAGAGACCTAAACGGAAGGCACCACTGCTTGAAGAACTTTTCTCCCAAAAACTGCCTCAGAAGAAGCAAAAGTATCAAATTTATAAAATTTGGAAAAAGTATGAAGAGATGACCAAGTCGCAGCCTTACAAATCTGTTCAACAGAAGCATCGTTTTTAAAGGCCCATGTGGAAGCCACAGCCCTAGTAGAATGAGCCGTAATTCTTTCAGAAGGCTGCTGTCCAGCAGTCTCATATGCTAGGCGGATGAGACTCCTAAGCCAAAAAGAAAGAGAGGTAGCCGTAGCTTTCTGACCCCTACGCTTTCCAGAATAAACAATGAATAATGAAGATGATTGACGGAAATCCTTAGTTGCCTGCAAGTAGAACTTTAAGGCACGGACCACGTCCAGGTTATACAACAGACGCTCCTTCTTAGAAGGATTAGGACACAAAGAAGGAACAACAATTTCCTGATTAATATTCTTATTGGAAACAACCTTGGGAAGAAAACCAGGTTTAGTACGTAAAACCACGTTATCAGAATGAAATATGAGATAAGGCGAATCACACTAACGCCGAAAGCTCAGAAACTCTTCGAGCAGAAAAAATAGCAACCAAAAACAGAACTTTCCAAGATAATTTAATATCTATGGAATGCATAGGTTCAAACGGAACCCCTTGAAGAACTAAATTTAAACTCCAGGGAGGAGTAATTGGTCTAAATACAGGCTTAATTCTAGATAGAGCCTGACAAAAAGACTGAACATCTGGCACATCAGCCAAATGTTTGTGAAACAAAATTGACAAAGCAGAAATTTGTCCCTTTAAGGAACTAGCTGATAATCCTTTCTCCAATCCTTCTTGGAGAAAAGACAGAATCCTAACTTTACTCCATGAATAACCCTTGGATTCACACCAATAAAGATATTTACGCCATATCGTATGATAGATTTTTCTAGTGACAGGCTTTCTAGCCTGTATCAAAGTACTGATAACCGAATCAGAGAATCCTCGCTTCGATAAAATCAAGCGTTCATTCTCCACGCAGTCAGCTGCAGAGAAATTAGATTAGGATGTTGGAAAGGAACTTAAATGAGAAGGTCCTGTCTCAAAGGAAGTTTCCACGGTGGCAGAGAGGCGCTATCAGGATTACTGAAGCTCTCTCCTGTTTGATTCAAGCAATCACGCGTGGAAGGAGAGGAAACCGTGGAAACCTTGATGATTGATATAAGCCACAGTCGTGATGTTGTCCGACTGGAATCTGATGAATTTGGCCAAAGGCAACTGAGGCCACGCCTGAAGCGCGTTGAATATTGCCTTCAGTTCCAGAATATTGATTGAAAGTAGAGACTCCACCTGAGTCCAAACACCCTGAGCCTTCAGGGAATTCCAGACCACACCCCAGCCCAAAAGGCTGGCGTCCGTTGTCACCATTACCCACGTGGGTCTGCGGAAACTAGTCCCCTGAGACAGATGATCCGGCAACAACCACCAAAGAAGAGAGTCTCTGGTCTCTTGATCCAGATTTATCTGAGGAGATAAATTTGCATAGCCCCATTCCACTGTCCGAGCATGCACAGCTGCAGTGGTCTGAGATGAAAGCGAGCAAACGGAACGATGTCCATTGCCGCAACCATTAATCCAATTACTTCCATACACTGAGCCACTGATGGCCGAGGAATGGACTGAAGTGCTCGGCAAGTATTTAGAATCTTTGCTTTTCTGACCTCCGTCAGAAATACTTTCATGACTACCGAGTCTATCAGATATGGCTCTATGTTCACCTTCCAACCGTGAGTTCTCAGAAAAGACAACACTATGTCCGTGTGAGATTTTGTCAGATGATATGTCGACGCCTGGATCAGAATATCGTCCAGATAAGGCGCCACTGCTATGCCTCGCGGTCTGAGAACCGCCAAAAGAGACCCTAGAACCTTTGTGAAGATTCTGGGTGCTGTGGCCAACCTGAAGGGAAGGGCCACAAACTGATAATGTTTGTCCAAGAAGGCAAACCTTAGAAACTGATGATTATCCTTGTGGATAGGAATATGAAGGTAAGCATTTAACACTTTAAGTCCACGGTAGTCATATATTGACCCTCCTGGATCGTAGTGTCTCCATCTTGAATGATGGGACTCTGAGAAACTTGTTTAGACCCTTGAGGTCTAAGATGGGTCGGAAAGTTCCCTCTTTTTTGGGAACCACGAATAGATTTGAGTAGAACCCCTGTCCCAGTTCCAATTCTGGAACGGGACAAATTACTCCCATGGGAAAAAGGTCTTTTACACAGCGTAAGAATGCCTCTCTTTATCTGGTCTGCAGATAATCTGGAAAGATGAAATCTCCCTCTTGGAAGAAAGTCCTTGAATTCCAATTGATAACCGTGGGTCACTATTTCTAGTGCCCAGGGGTCCTAAATATCTCTTGCCCAAGCCTGGGTAAAGAACGAGAGTCTGCCTCCTACTAGATCCGGTCCTGGATCGGGGGCCGCCCCTTCATGCTGTCTTAGTAGCAGCAGCGGGCTTTTTAGATTGTTTACCTTTATTCCAGTTCTGGTTGGGTCTCCAGACTGACTTAGATTGGGGAAAATTCCCTTCCTGCTTTGTGGAAGAAGAGGAATTGGGGGGTCCTCCTTTAAAGTTCCGAAAGGAACGAAAATTATTTTGTTTACCCCTCATCTTACCAGACTTATCCTGAGGTAGGGCATGGCCTTTACCTCCTGTAATGTCAGAAATGATTTCCTTTAATTCAGGCCCAAAAAGGGTCTTACCTTTAAAAGGAATAGCCAAAAGCTTAGTTTTTGATGACACATCAGCAGACCAAGATTTGAGTCACAACGCTCTATGTGCTAGAATAGCAAATCCTGCATTTTTGCCGCTAATTTAGCAATTTGAAAAGCGGCATCATTAATAAAAGAATTAGCTAGCTTGAGAGCCTTAATTCTATCCAAAATGTCATCTAACGGGGTCTCAACCTTAAGAGACTCTTCTAGAGCCTCAAACCAAAAAGCTGCTGCAGTAGTTACTGGAACAATGCAAGCCGTAGGTTGTAAAAGAAACCCCCCGATTAATAAATAATTTCTTCAGAAGAGCCTCTAATTTTTTATCCATAGGGTCTTTGAAAGCACAACTGTCCTCAATGGGTATAGTTGTACGCTTAGCCAGAGCAGATATTGCTCCCTCTACCTTAGGGACCATTTGCCACGAGTCCCGAATGGTGTCTGATATGGGAAACATTTTCTTAAAATTAGGAGGGGGAGAAAACGGTATACCTAGTCTATCCCATTCCTTTTTTATAATTTCCGAAATTCTCTTAGGAATCGGAAAAACATCAGTGTAAGTAGGTACTTCTAGATATTTATCCATTTTACACAATTTCTCTGGTGGTATCACAATAGGGTCACAATCATTCAGAGTCGCTAAAACCTCCCGAAGTAACAGGTGGAGGTGTTCAAGCTTAAATTTAAAGGACATAGTGTCTGAATCTGTCTGAGGTAATACATTCCCTGAGTCTGAAATTTCTCCCTCAGACAGCAATTCCCTGACCCCCAACTCAGAACACTGAGGGTACATCGGAAATAGCTAATAAAGCATCAGAGGATTCCGTATTTACATTAATACCTGACCTACTGTGTTTACCCTGTAACACTGGTAATTTAGATAAAACCTCTGTAATGGTAGTTGACATAACTGCAGTCATCTCCTGCAGAGTAAAGGAATTAGACGCACTAGATGTACTTGGCGTCGCTTGTGTGGGCGTTAAAGGCTGTGACACTTGGGGGGAATTGGATGGCATATCCTGATTTTCTACAAACTGAGAATCATCCTTAGACACACTATCTTTACTTAGAATATGCTCTTTACAATGTAAGGCCCTTTCAGTACAAGAGGTACACAATGTAAGAGGGGGTTCCACAATGGCATCTAAACACATAGAACACTGAGATTCCTCAATGTCAGACATGCTGAACAGACCAATAAGTCGTTTAAACACTTTAATAAATGCTCTAAACTGTTTAAAAAAAAAAAAAACACGTACTGTGCCTTTAAAAAATAAAAAAGTGAAACATTTTTTCAAAAGTGCGTAAAAACGTTAATTTGACTTCAAAATTAACACAATCCAAAATAAGGCTTCCAAAAATTATTGCACCCTAAGTATTAAGGGAAGGATTAACTGCTAAACAGTATTTATAGCCATATATAATAAGTCAGCACAAAAATACCTACCTGCCCCCAGGGTACTTCGAGAAGCCTCGACAACAATCCGGAGTGGAAAGAACTCTGTTTAAGCTCCACCGGAGCTAAAGCCTGCTGCCTCCTAGCCAGAATACAGAGCGCATCTGAGTGCACGAAAATAGGCCCCGCCCATCAGGACCGATGACCGAGTAGGCCCAAACAACCGCATGGAGGAGCGGTTTAGCAAACTAGCCATGTGGAATGATTACCCCAAATAACATGCAACGGTCATAATGTGAAACAACCATATAAATCCCCAATGTCTTATAATGAAAATTGCAGCACATAGCCCTCATTATAAACCTTGCCCAAAATGTCAACAGAAAAAATAAAAAAAATGAACAGGTTTCAGTAACACCCCCCTTGAAAATAGGTCTACTGCTTACCCCTTCCCTAAAAGGGAATATATATTCAGCCATTTTCTGACATACCAAGTCTCTTCAGAATAAAAGGCTGCACATACCTAAAATGCTGCAGACAGCATGAAACGGTCTCCACACTGAAGAGGTCTCCTGTATTACCTTCAGATCTGTGGTAACCAACATGGATCTTAGTTACAGCTGCTAAGATCATCAACCTCAGGGCAGAATTCTTCTTCCAAACCCCCCTGATGGAAACAGTACTCACCGGTACCATTTAAAATAAAAAAACTTCTTGATTGAAGAAACTAACACCTCACTTTACCTCTTCCTAGTATAACAGAGGCAAAGAGAATGACTGGGGGTGGAGGGGAAGGGAGGAGCTATATATATACAGCTCTGCTGTGGTGCTCTTTGCCACTTCCTGTAAGCAGGAGGATAATATCCCACAAGGATGAAATCCGTGGACTCGTCGTATCTTGTAGAAGAAAAATGGTTTGGAAATAGCAAAGTGCTACTTGTATTTATTGCCCTATATCTTGCAAAAAGTACATGTAAAGATTGGGTATTTCTAAACTCAGGACAAATTTTAGAAACTATTTAGTATGGTTGTTTTTTGGTGGTTGTAGATGTGTAACAGATTTTGAAGGTCAAAGTTAGAAAATGTGTGGGGGTTTTTCCATTTTTTCCATCATATTTTATTTTTTTTTTTATAGTAAATTATTTGATATGATGAAAATAATGGTAGCTTTTGAAAGTCCATTTAATGGCGAGAAAAACGGTATATAATGTGTGGGTACAGTAAATGAGTAAGAGGAAAATTACAGCTAAACAAACACCACAGAAATGAAAAAATAGGCCTGGTCCCAAACGGTCAGAAAATGGAAAATTGATGTGGTCCTTAAGGGGTTAAATTTGTACGCTCTGACTTATGAAATATTTTGGCATTCATGTCCCTTTAAGGAATGTTTTTAACACTGGAGGCAAAACTGATTATCATGATATGTGTAAATATCAATTTGGACTTAATACATCAGTTTTGATCTAAAGGTACACAGGAAAACACTCGTACATATTATGTTTGTATGTGTATATATATATATATATATATATATATATATATATATATATATATATATATATATATATATTCTGCTCTCATGAATATCAAACAATTGCAAACACAACACAGGTTTATCAAAAAAAAAAATCTCTTTGTTTAATATATGCGTGTTTCAATTATTGGCACTCTTTTAGTCAATACTTTGGGATACCTTCTTTTGCCAAATATTAGCTCAGTTTTCTCCTATAATGCCTGATGAGGTTGGAGAATACATGGCAAGGGGTAAGAGACTATTCCTACATACAGAATCTCTTCAGATTCTTCAAATTTCTAAGTCAATGCTGGTGGACCTTCCTCTTCAGTTCACCCCACAGGTTTTCTATGGTGTTCAAGTCAGGGGACTGGGATAGCCATGACAGGACCTTGATTTTGTGGTCAGTAAACCATTTCTGTGTTGATTTTGATATATGTTTTGAATCATTGTCCTGCTGGAATATCCAACCACAGCCTATTTTAAGCTTTCTGGCAGAGGCAGTCAGGTGCTCATTTAATATCTGTGGATATTTGATAGAGTCCATGAAGCCATGTATCCTAACAAAATGTCCAGGTCTTCTGGCAGAAACCGTACCAAAACATTAAATAACCACCACCATATTTAACTATGGGCATGAGAAAATTTTCCATATGGCTACATCTGTGTGCGCCAAACCCACCTCTGGTGTTTATTGCCCAAAAACTCTAGTTTTGTTTTATCTGACCATAGAACCCGATCAAATTTGAAGTTCCAGTAGTGTCTATCAAACTGAAGATGCTTGAGTATGGTTTTGGATGAGCGAAGAGGCTTTTTTCTTGATACCCTTCCAAACAACTTGTAGTGATGTAGGCGACATTGGATTGTAGTTTAGATTTTCTGACCCCAAGACGCAACTAACTGCTGCGATTCTCCAGTTGTGATCCTTGGAGATATTTTGGCCACTCAAACCATCCTCTTCATAGTGCGTTGAGATAATAAAGACACACATCTTCTTCCAGGTTGATTCATAACTTTTCCAGTTTACTGGAACTTATTAATTATTGCCCTGAGGGTGGAAATTAGCATTTTCAATGCTTTTTGCTATTTTCTTATAGCCACTTCCAATAAAACATCTCAATCATATCAAAGGGATTCAGAGAAAGCGATATTTGTGCTCAACTGAGTAATACCAGCGCATGCAAATGTGCGCTGGTATTACAAGTGAGGTGCAATGTGAATTTTTTTTTTTTTTTTTTTTAAATATTTTTTTTATTGAGGATCTTTTCAATACAAACAATCAATAATTGCAATACATAATACAAAGTAAGGTAAAGTAAATTATTTCAGAGCAGGTAACTAGAACAAAACAGATAAATGAACAGTATGCATATTACCCACTCATTGCATGTAGTAAATACTATTCAAATAGTATACCCACCATGACAGTGAAGCGGCCACTCTTGGACCACATATTTGCTATCAACCAGACTGGACGTGGGTAAACATTATTGCTAGAGGGCCACTCGTGGACCCTAAATGAAGAACCTCTATTTTATATTTTTCAACAGATCTAAGATACTGTGTAACTGGTAACTGTGTAAACACTTTTATATTTCTGTATATTTATTAAGTATTGCAGTGAAACAGGTTGAAAGTAAGAATACTAGGGACTCCGCCAGAAGTGTAACTCAGGTAGGAGATTAACAACTGAAATAATATTAGAAAGTGGAGCAGCACTTAAACCTTAAAGCTGTAATTATGAGATGTGTGTAGAGTCCAGTGAACAGAGTAAGCGTTGAAATTATACCGAAAAGAGGGACCTGTAAGGCTAAATTAGGTTCGTACATAGAGAATAAGGGGTAACCTTGCTATTAAAAAGAAGGAAAGGCGTATTTGGTGATTAACTGGGATCCTTTAGGTATGACAGTGTAGAACATCATTCTGAATTATAACTAATTAATTTATTGGGGCACATAAGTGCTACTGTATGTCTTTGGTAATAACTTTATCTAGAAAAAAAATAAAATTCCAGCCTTGATAGAGCATAGGTAGGGTCTAAAAATATGCATACTTAGATTAGAGGGAGTTGTACCGCCATCTCGGCCGCTGACAGCAGGGCACCATCCCAAATTAATAAGCAGAACCACTCAGGAATGTTTTGACTCAATAGCTTCAGGGTATGATAGATTAATAGGAGGTAAATAAATGTGTAAGTGAGAGGCTGTATAAGGCAATCATATTTGGAAACAGTAATAGGGTCCCATACAACAAAAAATAGGCTGTAAAATTTAAAACAGGCATTGTGAAGTTTAGCTTTAAATAAATAGATAATCAAATAACTGTGGGATCTCATAGTAGTATTGTGTGGATCGTTGTTAAACTCCCTACTAACTTGAGGCAACTGAACATTGAAAAGCATGGATCAACAACAAACATTTTGACTCAGAAGCTTCAGGGTATTATAGATTAATAGGAGGGAAATAAATGTGTAAGTGAGAGGCTGCATATTGCAATCATATTTGGAGACAGTAATAGGGTCCCATACAACAACAAAAAATAGGCTGCAAAATTTAAAACAGGCAGTGTGAAGTTTAGCTTTAAATAAATAGATAGTCAAATAACTGTGGGATCTCATTGTAGTAATGTGTGGATTATAGTTAAACTCCTTACGAACTTGAGGCAACAGAACATTGAAAAGCATGGATCCACAACAAACAAACAGGGGTATCTACGCTATGGATTATTCTTAGTCAGAAAGGGAAACACTCATTATGACTAGCATTTCACTTAGCAGGCGATATGGATAAAGGGGACCCCCTTGGGCTGTCATTGTCCCTTCAATGTTCATTACAGTCATTTTATAGTGAACCGCTGGTAGTCCGACTTACTTGCAGCAAGGTTACCTGAGCAGCACAAAACAAAAGCCTGTGAGCAAGGAAGTCCACTGTGGGGCATCATAATGTGTTCCCAAAGAGGAGCCCGTAGCAAACCACCCGGGTCCCAGTTCAGGCATATCAAGGGTGAATGGAAGTCGGTAGCTGGTAAGAGAGGTGCTCTTGAGGGCTGCGCCGCTCGCGGCTGTGCGGATCTACTGATCTGGGTGCAGGCTTCTGCTAGGATCGCCGTTATGCTAGGTTCCAAAGGTATCGGCTGCCAGGGCAAAGTGAAAGTAGGTCTGCTCATGTCGGTAATTTTTTCCCAAGCTCTCCCCCACTGAATAAGGCTCTCCATCTCTATGGCACATAGTGGTTGTTTAAGTCCGGTGCCCGGAATCACAGGTTTCATAGGAGCAGAGGTTAAATCCCTCTGGGATGCAGTGTCATCAGGTAGCGAGTGTTGGAGCGTGGGTGCAGCTTCATGGGCGGTTGGGAATGCCTCAGTAGGACGCTGTAAAGTGCGAACATCACTTTCGCTGGGTGCCTTAGAAAATTTATCCTCAAAGGCGACTCTGTGTGTTTCAAGCAGGCAGCGGAGCTCCTCCAAAATATAAATTGCAATCTCCATATCTCATCTGATGTATGGCAGGTCCATAACGTAAAATGGTTTACAAGAAATGTGTATCTGTAAAGCACATTAAGTGCTGCGTAACGACAGGGCCAGAGGCGTTCTGCCGGGGGGTTTAGAGTAGGCCAAGATTGTAAAATGGCTCCAGGCGCCGATGCCAGCAGTTATCCTCACAAAATTGTATTCATTAGACACAGAGTTCAATGCCTCATTCAACTCCGGTAAAATAGTAAATAGTTCAATGAGTTAGATTAGGAATTTCTGTGTTTTTTTAAGAAAGGCTGCAGCAGCACACAGCTATGCGACCAAACATGGCCGCT
Source organism: Bombina bombina (assembly GCF_027579735.1). Taxonomy (NCBI): domain Eukaryota; kingdom Metazoa; phylum Chordata; class Amphibia; order Anura; family Bombinatoridae; genus Bombina; species Bombina bombina. The sequence continues at coordinate 1,167,435,272 of NC_069500.1, forward strand.
GCCCGGAAGTTCCCCTGCAATGTGAATTTTGACCTCACGTTCGCATTGGACGGAAGAATTACAATCACAGGAGCGTGCTTCCATAGGCTCCAATGGGAGCCTCATTCTAAAGCCGTCATACACAGCACAGAACCAAATCGCAGGGGAGGTGGTAAGTCGCGCAGTGATGGGCAGCAAATATAAATATATACATATATATATATATATATATATATATATATATACACATATATATATATATATATACACACATATATTTACAGGGAACACACAGTTCCACATAGACTGCAATGTAAAGTCACTTTTCAGTGCCATTGTTTTTTTTTTTTTTTTTTTTAACATCACGCAGCCACCAACTTTAGTCCCCAAAAACTGCCTAGTACAGTTATATTAGATAAAAAAAATTATATACATGCCACTTTTTTAAATTTAAAAGGGAACATCACATTTTTTTTGAGGCCAGTTGGGGCACATAAAAAAAAATAATTAACCAGAGGTCTGACTTGTAATGGCTAGTTATTTATCGTGCGCCCCCAAATGGGAGAATTTTCCCGTTTGGGGGAGCACAATAAATTAGCGCTCCACTTGTAATCTAGCCCTTTATTTTTTGTAATCTATGAGAGGTTGCTGGCAAAAGGTACTCTATTTTCTTCTCATTTTTTAATACATACACACAAGAGCACCAATTTAGTTTTTATATGATGCATTTTTACTATGTTTTCTTCTTAGAGAGGGGGGGAAGGAGAGATTAGTTTTTCAGTTGTGTCCATCTACTGAGCATGCTTAAAACTATGAGGCTTTAACCATCATCTCTTAGAATCCCACTGTTCCTTTTAAACAAACAAAAAAAAAAAAAAAAAAAAAAGGATCTTCTAATCCTTTTAACGGTTTAGAGAGAAAAGTAAAACATTTTAAAAACTGAATAACTACAAGTCAACCAATTTACATCTTATTTTTAGTCACTGAGGGCACCTACAAAATGCCAATGCATTAAAAAGTTACATACATTGGAAGAAAAGAAAAAGTGTTCTAACATTGAACAGTCTGCCTAAAGGGACACAAAACCCAAACACTTCTTTCATGATTCAGATTAAGCATGCAATTTTAAAACACTTCCTAATTTACTTCTATTGTCACATTGTTTTTCGTTCTCTTGGTATCTGTGGATGAAAAGCAGGGGCGTGAGCTCAGGAGCGTGCACGTGTCTGGAGCACTGTATGGCAGCAGTTTTGCAAGAATGTTATCTGTTTGCAAGAGGGCTAGATGGGAAGACTATTTCTTTAAGACACGATGAGTCCACGGATCATCTTAATTACTAATGGGATATTCACCTCCTGGTCAGCAGGAGGAGGCAAAGAGCACGACAGCAGAGCTGTTAAATAGCTCCTCCCTTCCCTCCCACCCCAGTCAGTCATTCTCTTTGCCTACGTTAGTGATAGGAATTGGCAAAGTGAGGTGTTAGTTTTAGCTTCTTCAATCAATAGTTTATTATTTTTAAAGTAGTACAAGATTGTGCTGCTTTGTTCTAGGGTGTAGCCGTAGTCCATATCAGTCTCTACAGGAGAGTTTTGGTGGCTTTAGAGCAATGGGAACTTGGACATAATTCTCACTGCGCCTCCCATATACTGATGCTGCCCTAACCTGGAAAAATCTGAGGGATATTACTCAGTGTTTTCTTTTAATTCTCAGGTCCATGTGAGGAGTAGGACTTCACAAACCTGGGAGCTGCCTTTGCTGTCGGCAGACTGAGGTAAATGCTGCTTTTTATTTCTGGGGTTAAAAGAAAAAAGAAGAACTCAGAAGAAGTTGGCCACTCATGTTGTAAATGGGAAGCCCTTAGTGAAAGATATGGGCTCTTTATTTTACTCAGGTATGAATTCCCCTTTAGGTTTGGGAGACTATACTCAACAGCTACACGCAATTCAATTGTCACAGACATTGGGACAATTTTATGGTTACACTGGTCACATCTCCCGGCGGTTGCATAATACAAAAATGCCGACCGGGAGATTACTGTTTTGATATCGCTCTCTTTGAGCATAATTGGGCACTTTGTTATTAAAGGGACATGAAACCCAATTTTTTTCTTAAATGATTTAGAAAGAGCATGCAATTTTAAACAACTTTCTAATAAACTTCTATTATCTAATTTGCTTTACTCTCTTGATATACTTTCCTGAAAAGCATATCTAGATATGCTCAGGAGCTGCTGATTGGTTGCTGCACATAGATGCCTCGTGTGATTGGCTCACCCATGTGAATTGCTATTTCTTCAACAAAGGATATCTAAAAAATGAAGCAAATTAGATCGAAGTAAATTGGAATGTTGGTTAAAATTGTATTCTCTACTTGAATCATGAAAGAAAATGTTTGGGTTTAGTGTCCCTTTAAGCTCTGGGACAGGCTAACGATTAAAGAGGCCTCATCTCCCGGAGGTAACATAAACTATCAAGCCGACCGGGAGATTACTGTACTGACAGCGCTCTCTGAAATCACATCGCTCTCTTCAAGCGTAATTGGGCATTTGTTATTAAACCAGTCTAGCGATTGCAGTGGCCTCATCTCCCGGCAGTTACATAAACTATCATGCTGACAGGGAGACGATTATTCTGTCATGACTTTTAATGGGCGCTTTATTTGTTCATTAGGCATTGGGGCCATTAGGCATTGGTCACCTTTCCCAGCGGTTACATACACATTGTGCCAACCGGGAGTTTCCTGTATGGTTAACGTCCACGACGGGCGGGCCTTGGGGAGACGGCTTTTACATAGCGCACCTTTTTCCCTTTCTCTTCCGGAGAGCTGAAAGTTTTTACAGTGCAAGAGGAAGTTGTGCAGTGACAAATAAAGCAGTTTCTCCTTATTAGGAATCAGCAGCGTTATTTTTCTCTGCACGATGTGGGAAAAATGTTTTGCTTGATACAGAATACAAATGAAGGACTGCGCTCCTGTTCTGCTTGGGAACTAGGTCATATTAGGAACATGAAGTTCTAAGTGTGAATTTAAGTATGGAGTACTGATGGATCACCTCAGCAAGGTTTATCTGAGGTGTACGAAGGTGCTATGATACTTGTGTGCTAATCTAACTCTTTTCTGCACACAAAAATAAAAACTTAAAACAGTTTAAAATTTAAAGAGACAGTAACGTTTTTATCTGTTAATTTTATTAAAAGAATTTCAGCTGTTTATTTGTTAATTCATCCATTATGACTTTGTATGGAACAAAAGCACACAAAAAATAGTTACTTTTAAGATTTAAAGAGACAATAACCTTTTTTTTGTGTGTAAGTTTTATTAAAATAATTTCAGCTGTTTATTTGTCAATTCATCCTTTGTGACTTAAGATGGAACAAAAGCACACAAGATTAAAGTTACTTTTAAGATTTAAGGTGACAGTAACGTTTTAATGTGTAAACTTTATTAAAAATTTATTTTTTTATCAACCTACTCCCTCTACGGCGATTGCCGTTTAGGAGACTGTTGACAATGGTCAAGTTGTCCCACAAAATTTTATGGCCCACATGCAGTGCCCTGCGCTTCCTTTCACACTCCACTCGGAGTTATGAGGCATTATATGTTTTTCCCTCGAGGTAGAAAACATTACTTGAGGAATTATTTCAGTAGTTGCTATTCCAAATGGTTCCTTCCCGTTACTGACGGAGGAATATACTTTGGGATTATCTAAGAGAGAACTCAGACTCAGATAGAATTGTTACTTTAGGAGGTTTTAACTATCCCGGGCAACCCAGAGATAGTACGTCCAGTAAAGACTTTTTAGGTGTCATCTATATTAGTGTGTCCAGTAAATTATAAGGATGGACGCATTCCCTATATTTACAAAACTGTTTCCCATAGCCGACTCTGCTAAGGATGCTGGACAGACATTCCCTAGGGGGGGAAGGAGTAGTTTCGACTTAGCTAAGAGAACTACTATACCCTTAGAGGATAGTTGTTTTTTCTTTAAAGATCCTATGGTAAAAAATAGAAAAGGGATGTACACCATGGTTTAGAATGGCAACCAGCTGTGTACTTTGCTACCGTCACTAGGTGCAACGGCATATTGATTTGATGCCTTGTCTGATGCTACTAAGTCAGAAACTCCCCTGGATAAAATCCAGGATAGGATAAAAGCTTTCATATTGGCCAATACCTTTATTTCAAATTCTTCCTTTCAAGTTATCAAACTGGGAGCATAGGTTTCTCTGTTCCACCTTTCAGAGCTCATGGTTAGAGAATTGTTCTACGGATATATGCTCTAAGTCTAAACTTTTAGGGATTCCTTACCAGGGGAAGACCCTGTTGGGACCTAGCTAGACGGAAATAATCTCTTTGAAAATTTAAAGAATTACAAAAAAAGAAGAAAAAAAAAAAAAAATTCACTCTCTAAATAGCCTGCTGTTGAATCAAAGACAGCATGAAGGACATGCCCCCGATCCGGGATCGGATCTTGTAGGGGGCAGACTTCCATCTTTGCTCAGGCTTGGGTTCGATCAACAATTTTCCTCCTAGAGGCAGGTTTCTGCTTTCAAGATTATCTGCAGATCAGTCAAGAGGAGAGGCGTTCTTACACTGTGTAGGAGACCTCTCGGAGCAGGGAGTGATTGTTCCAGTTCCAATACAGATACAGAATCTGGGGGGGGGGGGGGGGTTTATCCCAATCGGGTTGTGGTTCCCAAAAAAGAGGAAACCTTCAGACCACTTTTTAGATTTCAAGAGTCTAATCAATTTTCTTAGGGTTCCATTCTTTCCTTGATCCTAGAGGGTCAATTTATGACAACAGTAAATTTATAGGACGCGTAACTTCATGTGCCATTCACAAGTTCGAAGGTTTGCCTTTCTGGACAAACGCTTCCAGTTCGTGGCTCTTTCTTTCAGTCTTGGGGCATTGCAGTGGCGCCCTATCTGGACGACATTCTAGTCCAGGCGCCATCCTTACAGCAAGCAAGATTTCACTCAGACATGGTGTTATCCTTCCCGCGATCACATGGGTGAAAGGTAAATTTGAAAAAGTGTTCCTTAGTCACAAGCACATGGGTAACTTTCTTGGGAATCAAAATAGATTCCAGATCATTTAACATTTTTCTGACAGAAGTCAGGAGATCGAAAATTATTGATACTTGTCGAATCCTTCAGTCCACTCTTTGGCCTTCAGTGACTTAGTGCATGGAGATAATCGGGCTGATGGTGGTGGCAATGGACATCACTCCGTTTGCTCGGTTTCATCTCAGACCTCTGCAGCTAAGCATGCTCAGGCAATGGAACGGGGATTATGCAGTCTTGTCTCCTCTAATAATTCTGGAACAAGGACCTCTCTTCAATGGTGGTTGTCTCTGAATCATCTCTCCCAGGGGACCTGCTTTCGCAGGCCAACTTGGGTGATTGTGACAACAGACACCTGCCTTCTGGGGTGGGGAGCAGTCTTGGGCTCCTTGAAGGCTCAGGGAGTTTGCACTCAGAGTCTGTTCTTCCTATAAACATTCTGGAGCTGAGAGTGATCTACAATGCTTTTCTGGCCTGGCCACAGTTAGCCATGGTCCAGTTCATCAGGTTCCAGTCGGACAACTTATCTTCAGTGGCTTACATCACTCATCAGGGAGGAACGAGGAGTTCCTTAGCAATGACAGAGGTAGCCAAAATATTCCAGTGGGCAGAAGTCCTTTGATACCTATCGACGTTACACTTCCCAGGACTTCCCAGGGGTGGATAATTGGGAAGTGGATTTCCTGAGCAGGCAAACATAGTTCTCAGGTAGGGTCAACCAGAATTGGATCTCATGGCATCCTCAAAATGCCAAGCTCCAGAGATACGGGTCGAGGTCCAAGGACCCCCAGGTGGAACCGATAAAGGCTTTGGCGGTTCCTTGTATATTCAGTCTAGCATACCTATTTCCTCCGTTTACTCTTCTTCCTCGAGTAATTGCTCGAATCAAACAGGAGAAGGCTTCGGTGATTCTCATAGCTACAGGTTGGGCTCGCAGGATTTGGTCTGCGGATCTGGTGGAGATGGCATCTCTACCGCCTTGGAGACTTCCGTTGAGGAAGGACCCTCTGATTCAGGGACCCTTACTTCATCCAAATCTAGTTTCTCTAAAGCTGCCTGCTTGGAGATTGTACGCTTAGTTTTATTCAAGCGAGGTTTTTTTTTTCCTGATAAGGTTATAGCGACTATGATACAGGCTTGAAAGCCTGTGACTAGAAGGATTTACCATAAAATTTGGCGTAAATACCTTTATTGGTGTGAATCCAAGGGCTTCTCATGTTGCAGGGTAAGGATTCCTAGAATTTTGTCTTTTCTCCTAGAGGACTTGGTGAAGGGCTTGTCTATTTTGTTACGCAAACGTCTGGCGGATGTTACAGATGTTGAATCATTTTGTCAGGCCTTGGTTAGGATCAGGCCTGTGTTCAAACCAGTTACTCCTCCATGGAGTCTTAATTTAGTTCTCAAAGTTCTTCAGGTTCCGATTGAGCCTATGCATTCCTTAGATATTAAGTTACTATCTTGGAAAGTTATTTCTTGTAGCTATTTTTTTCTGTTCAGAGAGTGTCAGAACTCTCAGCGTTACAGTATGAGTCACCTTCCCTTATTTTCCATTCAGATAAGGTACTTTAACGTTCTAAATTAGGATTTCTTCCTAAGGTTGTTTCTGATCGGAACATTAATCAGGAGATTGTTGTTCCTTCCTTGTGTCTTAAGAGACTTCTGCACAATTTGGACACGGTCCGTGCTTTATAGTTTTATTTAAAGGCGACTAAGGATTTTTGCCAGTCTTCTTTGTTTGTGGTTTTCTTGGGAAAACGTAAGGGACAGAGAGCTTCGAACACTTCTCTTTCTTTTTGGCTAAGGAGCATAATACGTTTTGCTTATGTGTCTGCTGGACAGCAGCCTCCCGAGAGAGTTGCGGCTTATTCCATAAGGGCTGTTGCTTCCTCATGGGTATTCAAAACTGTAGTTTCTGTAGAACAGATTTGCAAGGCTGCAACCTGGTCCTCTACTCTTTTTCAAGGTTTTACTAATTTGACTCTTTTGCCACGGCTGAGGCTGTTATCGGGAGAATGGTTCTTCAAGCAGTGGTGTCTTCCGTTTAGGTTCCCTGTCTTGTCCCTTCCATATCATCTGTGTACTCTAGCTTGGGTATTGAATCCCATTAGTAATTAAGATGATCCGTGGACTCATCGTGTCTTAAAAAAGAAAAGAAAATGTATGCTTACCTGATAAATGTATTTCTTTTTTGACACAATGACTCCACGGCCCGCCCTGTTCTTTACGACAGGTTGTGGGTTATTGTAAACTTCAGACACCTCTGCATCTTGGCTTTTCCTTTCTCTTCCAAACTTCGGTCGAATGACTGGAGTGGGAGGGAAGGGAGAAGCTATTTAACAGCTCTGCTGTGGTGCTCTTTGCCTCCTCCTGCTGACCAGGAGGTGAATATCCCATTAGTAATTAAGATGATCCGTGGACTCATTGTGTCAAAAAAGAAATAAATTTATCAGGTAAGCATAAAATTTTCTTTTCCTGCCATGTAGTGCTCCAGACACCTACCTAGATATCTCTTCAAGAAAGAATACCATGGGATAGAAGCAAACTTGATAACAGCAGTGAATTGGAAACTTTTACAAAATTGTATGCTCTGTCTGAATCCCAAATAAAAATTTTAGTTTCATACCCCTTTAAGTAAAGCTTCATGCTATATATAGGATTAGAAGAAAATAAAAAAACAACCAATAAACAATTTAGTAGATTTTGATTAAAAATAAATTTAAATTTCTTTGTATGTGCTTTTTGTCAATTTAAGTAATTATTTAAAAAGCAGTGGTAAAGCCTGTGCACACCGGCCCGCACAGGGTATTGTGTAGGATCCCCCTAACCCTCCAACCTCCCTGATCCCCCCTCAAAAAGCTCTCTAACGCTCCCCCCTCTAACTATTGACGCCATCTTAGGTACTGGCAGCTGTCTGCCAGTACCTATAAACCCCTTTTTTTTTTTATAATTTTTTTTTTTTTGTAATTTTTTCTGTAGTGTAGTGGACCCACCTACCGCGATCGCCATTTACCCCCCCCCCCCCGGCAACCCCAAACATCTTTTCTGTAGTGTAGCTACCCCATCCCTCCCTGTCCCTTAAAAAAAAAATCTGTAGCATAGGGCCCTCCCACTCCCTCCACTGCTGAGCCGACCCACCCGCCACATGCCCACACATCCCGCCGGCACCAGCAGAAGAACGTTACAGATGGTGACACACACAATGTCAGCTTCTGTAACGATCAGGCATCTGCTCTCATATGGAGCTGGAGCAATGATCGCGCTCCGACTCCATATGTGGCAGATGCTTGGAGCTTCAGGAACTCCAGCTCTCAGCTGTAACTTAACAGCCGAGAATGCTAGAACTTCCTGACACTATCTTGCGGTTAAGGCCAGCTATGTTTGTCCTTGCGCAGTCTCTACTGTGCATGACTGGGTTGGACAAACATACTTGGCCTTTTATTATATAGGATAAATGTGTTATTTAAATGTGCACATTCTGCCGAATAATAACTTTTTAAACCAACACAATTCTGCATCTTATTTATTACATTTCCTGATCTATCACGGAATATGAGCAGATTAAATATTTTGCTGTTTGCCAAGTTACATACCTTTCTAAAATTTGGTTGGCATTCTTGATCAATCCACTTTGAATAAATAGAAAAGGATTTGTTTGTGGTCAAATCTTCACATGTAAAACCCATACTTTCAGCAAACAAAGACGCTAAAAATAAATTAGTTTAAAAAGAAAAACAAGGTGAACATTTTCAAAAATTTTACAAGTAGAAGTCAATTTATTGTAACCTTGGGGGGAAAAAAAATCAACCTAAATTGTTTAAATGTACTCTAATAATAATAATAATAATAATAATACAGATAGAATGTTTAAAGGGACACAAAACCCAAATTATTTATATCATAATTTAGATAGAGCATGCAATTTTAAGCAACTTTCTAATTTACCACAATTAATTTACATTTAGCCACCAATCAGCAAGCACTTAACCAAAAGTAGGGCAGCTCCAATGCTTACATTCCTGCTTTTTCAATTAAAGATAGCAAGAGAACAAAGAAAAATGTATAATAGGAGTAAATTAGAATGTTCCTTAATATTGCATGCTCTATCTGAACCATGAAAGAAAAAAAACAGGATAAAAAATGTATTTATTTTATTTTTTTAAAGCACTACCCCCCCCCCCCACAAATTTTAAAACTAATATAATCGTAACAGGAAAAAAAATACAAACATACTTTATTGCAAACACAAACCGACAAATAGCCAGCATCGGTGTATTCAAAAAACTCATAAAGTTACCCTAGTGTTAGGCCCACTAATGGCGGAATATGGCAATATTGTGTGACTCAAATCCAAATTTTAATGTAAAAGCATAAGAGATTTTTGCAGGCAATTTTTTTTTTTTGCATCATTTAAAAAAAAATACGTTGTTTATTTGCAAGGGGATGTGAGCCAATACCCCTTGTTTTGTGTAACTATTTGGTCTTATTGGAAGCACTCCCAAAGATGAAAGATCTATTTTTTTAAGGTGTGGATTTGATAGAAAGACTGAAAGACAACTGTTTGCCTAATGTACACACAGTTCACATCATGTCCATTAAACGTTGACTGCTAGTGTATATGCAACATAGATTCAACCCCTTGTTATGCAAAAATAATACTGAGACCATTATTTTAGATTGATCATTTTGCCTTATTTGGCATGTATATTTCATAAGATGGATTGACATACCTGATTCTCCAACTAAAAATGTGTGTCTAGTATGTTCCATCACAGCCCTAGCCACGCCAATGGCATTCTTTATACGTTTGAGATTAGCAACTGCTCCGATTTCCATTGTCTTACTAAAATATAAAATGTAACAAAATAAAAAAAGCTTTAAGTAAATGCAATTTGTAGTCACGTTGAACATGTTTTACTGGTGCATTCAAAATCTTCTAGAAGCATTTTCGCAGAATCTTTATGGTCTGCAATGTATGCATGAATTTGAAATGTGCAGAGGGCCGAGCTTTGTATGGTCTATTGCATAACTAACATTGCCACCATACGTGTAGTAATATTGTTTTAGACAAACGTAAAAACGTTCTGCTGTACATTTCAACTTTACGTTATGTACTTTTAAACGTAAATATGAGTAGGTACCAGAACAAGAGATTCTGCGATGTATGAGATATCATATTCAGGACTAAGGAATTAAAGGGATATGAAATAATCTTTTGTGATTCAGACAGAGCATGCTATTTTAAAAAAAGGTTCTAATTTACTTCTATTATCAAATTTTCTTCGTGCCCATGACATTCTGTGTTGAAGAGATACCTAGATTGTCATCTGGAGCACTAAATGGCAGGAAATAGTGCTGCCATCTATTGCTCTTTCAAATGGATAACATTCCTGCAAAACTGCTGTCATATAGTGCTCCAGAAATGGGCTGGCTCCTAAGCATATGTCCCTGCTTTTCAACAAAAGGTACCAAAAGAACAAAGAAAATTAATAGAAATAAATTAGAAAGTTGTTTAAAATTGCATGCTCTATCTCAGTGATGTCAAACCTCAGCACTCCAGATGTTTCAGAACTACATTTCCTGTGATGCTTAAAGGGACATTAAACCCAAATTTTTTCTTTCATGATTCAGATAGAGAATACAATTTTAAACAACTTTCTAATTTACTTATATAATCTAATTTGCTTCATTCTCTTGATATTCTTTCATGAAAAGCATATCTAGATATGCTCAGTAGCTTCTGATTGGTGGCTGCACGTATTTGCCTCATGTTATTGGCTCACCAATGTGCATTGCTATTTCTTTAACAAAAGATATCTAAAGAATGAAGCAAATTAGATAATAGAAGTAAATTGGGATGTTGTTTAAAATGGTATTCTCTGACTCATGAAAGAAAAATGTTGGGTTTAATGTCCATTTAAGCACTCTGAAGTTCAGTCAGGCATCATGGGAAATGTAGTTCGAAAACATCTGGTGTGCCAAGGTTCGCCATCACTGCTCTATCTGAATCATGAAAGAAAAAGTTTGAGTTTCATATTCCTTTAAGCCACACATCCTCAAACTTGGCCCTACAGAGGTTTTGGAACTACATTTCCCATGATGCTCAGCCAGCATATCAGCTAGCTGAGCATCATAGGAAATGTAGGTCCAAGACTTCTGGAGGGCCAAGTTTGAGGATGTCTGCTTAAGCCTTTCTAGTGAAGTATTACCAATAAGTATGTCAGAAAATAAATTGATACTTATCCATTGAGGTTAGCTACAAATATAGAAAATGTCAGCACACACATAGCTATTGGTTTACTTACCCATTCATAATCATTGCATCTAAAGTGGTTTCGCCTGCTTCATCAGGACTTCCTCCATACCCCACAGTGCCATCACACTGATCTATTTCACACTGAGTGCAGCCTTGCTCTACTGCATCCAAAGGAGATCCTCCTGAATTTAATACTCGCCATGCTAACAAAAAAACACAACTATGAATGTCAACAAGCTTGTAGATTTGCTGGTATACTAGTAACTAATAGTTTATTTGAGACTTCCTCTCATTGTTTTAGGTTTCAACACTAGGGATAAATACAATAAGGGAGTTAATGGGGCAGTTAATAATTAAAGGAATCAATTATAAACACCATCTAAATAGAGGAGATATGTTTTTCTATAGAAAGACAACAAAAAATATCAGTCAAGGCAAAACATTTTTAAAACAAATTAACATCTCGTTTGTTGCAACCTTTGAAACAAACTAGGTTTGCTCTGGAGAAACCAAGGATAGCACGATAATATTAGCAATGGCTATATTGTTTTACAGTAGTTAAATGATTAAAGGGACAGTAAAGTCATAATTAGACAAAACATACAATTTTAAACAACTGTCCAATGTACTTATTTTATTTGCTTCCTTCTCTTGGTATCCTTTGCTGAAATGTTTATCTAGGAAAGCTCAGGAGCAGCAAAGAACCTAGGTTCTAGTTGATAATTGGTAGCTGCATATATATACCGATTGTCATTGGCTCACCTATGTGTTCAGTTAGAAACCAGTAGTGCATGGCTGCTCCTTCAACAAATGATACCAAGAGAATGAAACTAATTTTACAATAAAAGTAAACTGGAAAGTTGTTTAAAATTGTATGTTCTTCCTAAATCATGAAAGAAATGTTTTGTGTTTCATGTGACTTCAAGTCAACTAGAGAAATATATGTAATAGGTTTAGCCTTGTGAAATTTGCAACATGTATTTCAATTTCTGAGAATCAGAAAACCCACTAATATTTTAGAGCTAAATTACATAAAAAAGGTGCAAAAATAATAATTATTAAAAATTATGCACATATTCCATATATATGTTAAACCACAAATCTTACCTCTCTGAATCATTTTGAAAATAGCAACATTTTGAAAAGATAAAAAGGCAAATCCAGTAAATAAAAATTAAAAGACTATCTTTTATAAGGCTATATTAACATGCACTAGTATTATTGTTAAGCAACTGTTCAAGAAACATTTCCCATTGGACTTTTAAGAAAATATAGTTGTCCATATTTTGGAATTGCCAATAATGAAATTCTTCTAAATCGACAAATTCAAAATTGGTCACTGGCCGGATCATGTTATTGGTATCCTTACTATTAGAGACAACTATGATATATATCTATCTTCCGAATCGTGCTGAGGATAGATCTCTCATAAGGGAATTCATTATGGAATACCAAAAGGTGTTAACAGAAAGGGTCTTGAAGTTAGGTGCAGGTGAATCTTATTAATTTATCCCAAATAATTAGGGTTTGATTTGAATTAGTAATTTGGGAAGCTGGGACGTTTGGAAAGTGAGGCCAGCAAGAGCTAATCAAATATCCTAGCACATCAAATAAATATAATTAATCATTTTATATTAAAAGCTCAATGTGTTTACTGTCCCTTTAAAGTCATGCACCAGGTGCAAACCTGTGCAATGTCAAAGCGATGGTAAATCCTAACGTTTTTGCAACACTAGATTTTACAAATAAATGAGACTTTCAGCCATAAGGTATAAAATACTTCATGCTGAAAGTTCCTTTATTTGCCTGCAGCTTATACCATGCTGAGCGCCTCAGGCAGCCCATGGCAAAATGCCATTTTTTTAATGAGGTGACTGTGCCACCTCTTAGCCAATAGCCGTGCGGGACAGTCAGCATTATGCTGGATAGCTAGCACGCTATTAACCAACAACACTGCATAATCTGCAGGCAAATAAAGGGGGACTTGCCGTCATGCAGTATAAATAACGTCATGCTGAGAGTCCCCTTTATTTGTAGCACTGGTAAATCCTAGCGTTTTAAAAACACTAGGATTTACCATCACCTTAACATCATTTATTGACGAAGCAGCAGGCATATACGAAGCAAGAGGCATATATTTGCATCCACCAATCAGCAGCTAGCTCCCAGCTACTGAGCCTAACTAGGTATGCTTTTCAACAAAGGATACCAAGCAAACATAGCAATAAAGATAATAGAGGTAAATTGCAACATATAGGACCCATTTATCAAGCTGCATATGCAGCGCTGGAGCCCTAGCAGGGCAACACAAGTTGAAGTACCATTAAATACAGTAGGATTGCACAATCAACAAGAGCATAATAAAAACACTTGCTCCCAATTTTAAATGAGCAGTTTTTTATTTATTTTTTTTACAAACTTCAAAGTTTACTACTATTAGCTGGTCCCCTATATAATGTGATAGCCTTCAGCCAATCACTGACTAATTTACATATAAGCTGTGAATGTTTGCATATTCCCAGTAGTAGCTGATGCTTTCGAAGGTGTGCGTATAGAAAGACTGTGCACAATTTGATAATGAAAGTAAATTAGAAAGTTGTTTAAAGCTGCACGCTCTATCATGAAAGTTTAATTTTGACTTAAAGGGACATGAATTCAAATTTTTCTTTCATGATTCAGACAGAGAATACAATTTTAAACATCCCAATTGGCTTAATTCTTTAGGTATCCTTTGTTGAAGAAATAGCAATCAAATGGGTGAGCCAATCACACGACGCATCTATGTGCAGCCACCAATCAGTAGCTCCTGAGCCTATTTAGATATACTTTTCAAGTATATCTAGAGAATGAAGCAAATTAGATAGAAGTAAATTAGAAAGTCGTTTAAAACGGTATGCTCTTTCTGAATTATGAAAGAAAAACATTTGGTTTCAGGTCCCTTTAAAAGAGACTTGAACCCAAATATTGTTCTTTTATGTTTAGATAGAAAATACAATTCTAAACAATGTTCCAAATTTCTTTTGTTATCAAATTTGCTTGGTATCCTTTATTGAACAAAGCAAATTAGATGATAGAAGTACTTTGGCATATTTTTTAAAATGTCATGTTCTGTCTGAAAATTTAATTTTTACTTTACTGTATCTTTAATTTTCCTTCTAAAAAGCAGTGTTCTTAAGACCACTAATTCCTCTGAATTAGACAAGCCCTTTTATCACGCAAATGGTTGTGCAAGAGCAGGGGGACAAGGCAACAAGCAAATACCTTGAAATAGAAGCATTTTTGCATCATATTTCTATTAGCAAAAATACTTCTAATAAAAGTTATTACTGGGTTTTTTTTTTTTGCATCATACACACATATCCTGTGAGGGCCTGTGCACCAGTATATAAATCCCACACCACCTCAGAGGGTTAGCAGCAGCTTGTATTACACAAATTACGTATTCAGAAACAATACATACCAGTCACCTCTCTGATAATGCATAGTGTTTACATACTAGTGCATGGGCCCTCACAGGATATGTACATATGCTGCAGAAAACCAGTAAGAACTTTTACTAGGAGTATTTTTACCTTTCTATCCCTTTAAATTAAATGACTAAAAAACAAAAATATCTGAGAAATTCATAACTCCCTTATAAAGCCAAATATTACCTCCACACCCACAAAAAGTGCTCCTTAAAAGGACAAGAAACCCAAAATTTTTCTTTCATGATTTAGAAAGAGCATGTCATTTTAAACAACTTTCTAATTTACTTCTATTATCTAATTTGATTCTCTTGATATCACTTGCTGAAAAGCATATCTAGATATGTTCAGTAGCTGCTGATTGGTTGCTGCACATAGAGGCCTTGTGTGATTGACTCACACATGTGCATTGCTATTTCTTCAACAAAGGATATCTAAAGAATTGAGCAAATTAGATAATAGAAGTAAATTGGAAAGTTGTTTAAAATTACATGCCCTATCTGAATCATGAAAGTTTAATTTTGACTAGACTGTCCCTTTAAGTGAAAGTCAACCCTAGCGTTTTTGAAACTCTAGAATTTACTATTGAAACAAATAAAGGGGACTAAAGGGGACTTTCATTCATGATGTATAAAATAATTTATGTAGAAATCCCCTTTGTTTCAACCAATCGCCCTACTGAGCTGCTAAGGAAGCCCACAGCAGATCGCTGTTTTTTTGCGTGTGGTAAATTCGGCATTGCACCCTTGGGAGCCGGATTTACCGCACGGCTATTTGCCAAGAGGTGAAAATGTCACCTCTTAGCAAAAATTAAAGGAGTTCTCTAGATGAAGTATCTTATACTTCATGAATGAAAGTCCCCTTTATTTGTTTCAATAGTCATTCTTAGTGTTTCAAAAACGCTAGGCTTGACTTTCACTTTAGTAAGTAAATGCAGTCTTTTCCAGATTTGAATTCACACTCAGGGAGTTTAAAGTGAAGGTCAATTCTGATGAATCAGTGAACGTTTTTTAATACTACTATTAAAAACAAGGGCACTTTAATTCATCAAAATTGACATTTCACTTGTTTTCTTCAAATACTTACCTTTTAATCTTCACAGCCGCACCAGCGATTCCCCCGGCCGTCTAAAGCCTCTTCATACGCCAGAAATGACAAATCCGGCTTCCTCCAATCACGGCTTCCCCCCAGGGGGAATCTTGGCCTGAGGCAACAACGTAATTGGAGGAAGACAGATTCGTAATTTTGGGCCTGCGAAGTAAAGTATTTGAAGAAAACAAGTTAAACGTCAATTTTGAATAATAAAAGTGCCCTTGTTTTTAATAGGATTATTAAAAACCGGGCACCTCTTCATCAGAAATAACCTTCACTTTAAACCAATATGAAACACAGACAGTAATATAAAATATTTAATTATGTGTAGTAAAGAAACAAGAAGTGCACTACCTTGCTTTTTATTTTGCTTAGAGAAGCCAAATACTGTAACACATTTTGTAACCTACGGTTTTTTTTTTTTTTTTAAATGTTGCAAATTGTCTAAATCAGCTTTCTACTAGACACACTCATTTACAATAGCCACAATAAGGGAAATAACCATTTTCACAAGTTTTAAAATCTTTTGGAGGTGGAAGTTTAAAACGATTTTAGATGACTTTTAGCAATTCGTTATTTATTACATGTACGCATACACAGTGCATACATAAAAGTAACTGTAATTCCCCTTGCATTAAATTCAAACCCCATTTATTGTTTTAAAAATTCCTTTAACAAAAAAACTTCGTGCCATTCTTGGGCAAAGAACTCAACACGGTCAAGGTGTTAACGGGTCGCTAAATTACTATCACATGACTGCGGCGTCCACCCGTGACTTCACCTGCCTCTGCAGCGTTCTGGAATGACCAAGTGTTGATTACTAAAGGCAACAAGGCATCAGATTGCGGCCGCACCGAGGATTCCACCCTACACAGCAGCCCCGCAAGAACCCACAAATATAAGACGCTAATACCGCAAACCGAAGCACCCATTGCTGGAGAAATATAAGTAACCAGGAAATGAAGGGAAGCGAGCACGCGCAAGGTCTGGTCACTAGCAGAGCGCGCTCCTGCTTTAGCTCCTCCCTGCCATTAAGTAGAGTGACTGTGTGTGTTGGTAGTTGTATCGTTGGAGATATAGAGACATTAGTTTATTGAAAAACTGAATTATTTAGTTATACTGTTTAAATTGGCTGTATGGTTATTGGAAGCATACTATTTTTGCATATTTAATAAAATTTATTAAAGATAAAATAAAACGGTCATAACTGGAGATGCGAAATATTGGCAGTTTTTCAGAAACGTCATGTTATTTAAATATTAAAGGGACACTGAACCCAATTTTTTTCTTTCGTGGTTCAGACAGAGAATGCAATTTTAAGCAACTTTCTAATTTACACCTATTGACATTTTTTCTTCGTTCTCTTGCTTTCTTTATTTGAAAAAGAATGCATCTAAGCTATTTTTTTTGTTCAGAACCATGGAAAGCACTTGTTTATTAGTGGGTGAATTTATCCACCAATCAGCAAGAACAACCCAGGTTGTTCACCAAAAATGGGCCGTCATCAAAACTTAAATCTTACATTTCAAATAAAGAAACCAAGAGAATGAAGAACATTTGATAATAGGAGAAAATTAGAAAGTTGCTTAAAATTGCATGCTCTATCTGTATCACGAAAGAAAAAATTTGGGTTCAGTGTCCCTTTAATCAGAAATGCAAATGAGGGTTTATATAGTGTTTGAAACAGTTTATTCAGAAGATTATTATATTGGCATGTTTATTTGTAGGGATAGAAAGGTCAACTTTGAAATGTACATGGGTGCAGTTTAAAATAGAAGCTTTTTATTAATATACTAATATTAACAACAATATTTATGCTAAAATGTATTACTGTTATTCAGCGTCATACACACATGTTGTGAGGGTCCATGCAGCAGTATTAAAACACTATACCTTCACAGATAGTCAGCAGTAGCATGTATGATACAAATTAAGTCTCCGCCAGCTCTCTAAGCTTGAATACTGATGTATTTATTATTATTATCAGTTATTTGTAGAGCGCCAACAGATTCCACAGTGCTATAAACATAGGCGTTATACAAGGTAGCAATTATAGGGATCAAATGGGTAGAGGGCCCTGCCTAGAGTTGCACTGTTGTAGATCGCTCTTGTGAAGGTGATCTGCAAGTAGTGATGTCGCAAATAGTTCCCCGGGGAATAGTTCCCGGCGAACATAGCATGTTCGCATTCGCCGCGGCGGGCGAACATATGCGATGTTCGATCCGCCCCCTATTCGTCATCATTGAGTAAACTTTGACCCTGTATCTCACAGTCTGCAGACACATTCCAGCCAATCAGCAGCAGACCTTCCCTCCCAGACCCTCCCAGCTCCTGAACAGCAGCCATTTTAGATTCATTCGGAAGCTGCATTGTTAGTGAGAGGAGGGACAGTGTAGCTGCTGGTGATTTAATAGGGAAGTTGATAGCTAGGCTAGTGTATTCAGTGTCCACTACAGTCCTGAAGGACTCATCTGATCTCTGCTGTAAGCACAGCACCCCAAAAAGCCCTTTTTAGGGCTAGAACATCATTTTTTTATTATTTTTTTCCCTGTGTAATCTAATTGCAGTTGCCTGCCTGCCAAGCACTTTGCCCAGTGCCACCACTCATATCTGGTGTAACAGTAGTGTAAATTTAAAAAAAAAACTTTTTTGACTGTGAAACATCAGTCTGCTAGTGTAATCTAATTGCAGTTGCCTGCCTGCCTGCCAGCGTGTGTGCCAGGCCCACTTGCCCAGTGCCCCCACTCATATCTGGTGTAACAGTAGTGTAAATTTAAAAAAAAAAAAAAAAAAACTTTTTTGACTGTGAAACATCAGTCTGCTAGTGTAATCTAATTGCAGTTGCCTGCCTGCCAGCGTGTGTGCCAGGCCCACTTGCCCAGTGCCACCACTCATATCTGGTGTAACAGTAGTGTAAATTTAAAAAAAAATTTGACTGTGAAACATCAGTCTGCTAGTGTAATCTAATTGCAGTTGCCTGCCTGCCAGCGTGTGTGCCAGGCCCAATTGCCTAGTGCTACCACTCATATCTGGTGTAACAATAGTGTAAATTTAAAAAAAAAAAACTTTTTCGACTGTGAAACATCAGTCTGCTAGTGTAATCTAATTGCAGTTGCGTGCCTGCCAGCGTGTGTGCCAGGCTCACAGCGTATACTGTGCCCACTTGCCCAGTGCCCCCACTCATATCTGGTGTAACAGTAGTGTAAATTTAAAAAAAAAACACTTTTTGGACTGTGAAACATCAGTCTGCTTTTTTGTGTCAGGCTCACAGCGTATACTGTGCCCACTTGCCCAGTGCCACCACTCATATCTTGTTTAATAGTAGTGTAAGTGTACATTTAAAAACAAAAAAAACTTTTTGGACTGTGAAACATCAGTCGGCTTTTTTGTTTCAGGCTCACAGCTTATACTGGGCCCACTTGCCCAGTGCCACCACTCATATCTTGTTTAATAGTAATGTAAGTGTAAATTTAAAACAAAAAAAACTTTTTGGACTGTGAAACATCAGTCTGCTTTTTCGTTTCAGGCTCATAGCTTATACTGGGCCCACTTGCCAAGTGCCACCACTCATATCTTGTTTAATAGTAGTGTAAGTGTACATTTAAAAACAAAAAAAACTTTTTGGACTGTGAAACATCAGTCTGCTTTTTTGTTTCAGGCTCACAGCTTATACTGGGCCCACTTGCCCGGTGCCACCACTCATATCTTGTTTAATAGTAATGTAAGTGTAAATTTAAAAACAAAAAAAACTTTTTGGACTGTGAAACATCAGTCTGCTTTTTTGTTTCAGGCTCACAGATTATACTGGGCCCACTTGCCCAGTGCCACCACTCATATCTTGTTTAATAGTAGTGTAAGTGTACATTTAAAAACAAAAAAAACTTTTTGGACTGTGAAACATCAGTCTGTTTTTTTGTTTCAGGCTCACAGCTTATACTGGGCCCACTCGCCCAGTGCCACCACTCATATCTTGTTTAATAGTAGTGTAAGTGTACATTTAAAAAAATAAAAACTTTTTGGACTGTGAAACATCAGTCTGTTTTTTTGTTTCAGGCTCACAGCTTATACTGGGCCCACTCGCCCAGTGCCACCACTCATATCTTGTTTAATACTAGTGTAAGTGTACATTTAAAAAAATAAAAACTTTTTGGACTGTGAAACATCAGTCAGCTTTTTTGTGTCAGGCTCACAGCGTATACTGTGCCCACTTGCCCAGTGCCACCACTCATATCTTGTTTAATAGTAGTGTAAGTGTACATTTAAAAGATAAAAACTTTTTGGACTGTGAAACATCAGTCTGCTTTTTTGTTTCAGGCTCACAGCTTATTCTGGGCCCACTTGCCCAGTGCCACCACTCATATCTTGTTTAATAGTAATGTAAGTGTAAATTTAAAAACAAAAAAAACTTTTTGGACTGTGAAACATCAGTCTGCTTTTTCGTTTCAGGCTCATAGCTTATACTGGGCCCACTTGCCCAGTGCCACCACTCATATCTTGTTTAATAGTAGTGTAAGTGTACATTTAAAAACAAAAAAAACTTTTTGGACTGTGAAACATCAGTCTGCTTTTTTGTTTCAGGCTCACAGCTTATACTGGGCCCACTTGCCCGGTGCCACCACTCATATCTTGTTTAATAGTAATGTAAGTGTAAATTTAAAAACAAAAAAAACTTTTTGGACTGTGAAACATCAGTCTGCTTTTTTGTTTCAGGCTCACAGATTATACTGGGCCCACTTGCCCAGTGCCACCACTCATATCTTGTTTAATAGTAGTGTAAGTGTACATTTAAAAAAAAAAAAAACTTTTTGGACTGTGAAACATCAGTCTGTTTTTTTGTTTCAGGCTCACAGCTTATACTGGGCCCACTCGCCCAGTGCCACCACTCATATCTTGTTTAATAGTAGTGTAAGTGTACATTTAAAAAAATAAAAACTTTTTGGACTGTGAAACATCAGTCAGCTTTTTTGTGTCAGGCTCACAGCGTATACTGTGCCCACTTGCCCAGTGCCACCACTCATATCTTGTTTAATAGTAGTGTAAGTGTACATTTAAAAAATAAAAACTTTTTGGACTGTGAAACATCAGTCTGCTTTTTTGTTTCAGGCTCACAGCGTATACTGTGCCCACTTGCCCAGTGCCACCACTCATATTTTGTTTAATAGTAGTGTAAGTGTACATTTAAAAACAAAAAAAAACTTTTTGGACTGTGAAACATCAGTCTGCTTTTTTGTTTCAGGCTCACAGCTTATACTGGGCCCACTTGCCCAGTGCCACCACTCATATCTTGTTTAATAGTAGTGTAAGTGTACATTTAAAAACAAAAAAAACTTTTTGGACTGTGAAACATCAGTCTGCTTTTTTGTTTCAGGCTCACAGCTTATACTGGGCCCACTTGCCCAGTGCCACCACTCATATCTTGTTTAATAGTAATGTAAGTGTAAATTTAAAAACAAAAAAAACGTTTTGGACTGTGAAACATCAGTCTGCTTTTTTGTTTCAGGCTCACAGATTATACTGGGCCCACTTGCCCAGTGCCACCACTCATATCTTCTTTAATAGTAGTGTAAGTGTACATTTAAAAACAAAAAAAACTTTTTGGACTGTGAAACATCAGTCTGCTTTTTTGTTTCAGGCTCACAGCTTATACTGGGCCCACTTGCCCAGTGCCACCACTCATATCTTGTTTAATAGTAGTGTAAGTGTACATTTAAAAACAAAAAAAACTTTTTGGACTGTGAAACATCAGTCTGCTTTTTTGTTTCAGGCTCACAGCTTATACTGGGCCCACTTGCCCAGTGCCACCACTCATATCTTGTTTAATAGTAGTGTAAGTGTACATTTAAAAACAAAAAAAACTTTTTGGACTGTGAAACATCAGTCTGCTTTTTTGTTTCAGGCTCACAACTTATACTGGGCCCACTTGCTCAGTGCCACCACTCATATCTTGTTTAATAGTAGTGTAAGAGTACATTTAAAAACAAAAAAAACTTTTTGGACTGTGAAACATCAGTCTGCTTTTTTGTTTCAGGCTCACAGCTTATACTGGGCCCACTGGCCCAGTGCCACCACTCATATCTTGTTTAATAGTAGTGTAAGTGTACATTTAAAAAAAATAAAAACTTTTTGGACTGTGAAACATCAGTCTGCTTTTTTGTTTCAGGCTCACAGCTTATACTGGGCCCACTTGCCCAGTGCCACCACTCATATCTTGTTTAATAGTAATGTAAGTGTAAATTTAAAAACAAAGAAAACTTTTTGGACTGTGAAACATCAGTCTGCTTTTTTGTTTCAGGCTCACAGATTATACTGGGCCCACTTGCCCAGTGCCACCACTCATATCTTCTTTAATAGTAGTGTAAGTGTACATTTAAAAACAAAAAAAACTTTTTGGACTGTGAAACATCAGTCTGCTTTTTTGTTTCAGGCTCACAGCTTATACTGGGCCCACTCGCCCAGTGCCACCACTCATATCTTGTTTAATAGTAGTGTAAGTGTACATTTAAAAAAATAAAAACTTTTTGGACTGTGAAACATCAGTCAGCTTTTTGTGTCAGGCTCACAGCGTATACTGTGCCCACTTGCCCAGTGCCACCACTCATATCTTGTTTAATAGTAGTGTAAGTGTACATTTTAAAAATAAAAACTTTTTGGACTGTGAAACATCAGTCTGCTTTTTTGTTTCAGGCTCACAGCGTATACTGTGCCCACTTGCCCAGTGCCACCACTCATATCTTGTTTAATAGTAGTGTAAGTGTACATTTAAAAAAATAAAAACTTTTTGGACTTTGAAACATCAGTCTGCTTTTTTGTTTCAGGCTCACAACTTATACTGGGCCCACTTGCTCAGTGCCACCACTCATATCTTGTTTAATAGTAGTGTAAGAGTACATTTAAAAACAAAAAAAACTTTTTGGACTGTGAAACATCAGTCTGCTTTTTTGTTTCAGGCTCACAGCTTATACTGGGCCCACTTGCCCAGTGCCACCACTCATATCTTGTTTAATAGTAGTGTAAGTGTACATTTAAAAAAAATAAAAACTTTTTGGACTGTGAAACATCAGTCTGCTTTTTTGTTTCAGGCTCACAGCTTATACTGGGCCCACTTGCCCAGTGCCACCACTCATATCTTGTTTAATAGTAATGTAAGTGTAAATTTAAAAACAAAGAAAACTTTTTGGACTGTGAAACATCAGTCTGCTTTTTTGTTTCAGGCTCACAGATTATACTGGGCCCACTTGCCCAGTGCCACCACTCATATCTTCTTTAATAGTAGTGTAAGTGTACATTTAAAAACAAAAAAAACTTTTTGGACTGTGAAACATCAGTCTGCTTTTTTGTTTCAGGCTCACAGCTTATACTGGGCCCACTCGCCCAGTGCCACCACTCATATCTTGTTTAATAGTAGTGTAAGTGTACATTTAAAAAAATAAAAACTTTTTGGACTGTGAAACATCAGTCAGCTTTTTTGTGTCAGGCTCACAGCGTATACTGTGCCCACTTGCCCAGTGCCACCACTCATATCTTGTTTAATAGTAGTGTAAGTGTAAATTTAAAAAATAAAAACTTTTTGGACTGTGAAACATCAGTCTGCTTTTTTGTTTCAGGCTCACAGCGTATACTGTGCCCACTTGCCCAGTGCCACCACTCATATCTTGTTTAATAGTAGTGTAAGTGTACATTTAAAAAAATAAAAACTTTTTGGACTTTGAAACATCAGTTTGCTTTTTTGTGTCAGGCTCACAGCGTATACTGTGCCCACTTGCCCAGTGCCACCACTCATATCTTGTTTAATAGTAGTGTAAGTGTACATTTAAAAACAAAAACAACTTTTTGGACTGTGAAACATCAGTCTGCTTTTTTGTTTCAGGCTCACAGCTTATACTGGGCCCACTTGCCCAGTGCCACCACTCATATCTTGTTTAATAGTAGTGTAAGTGTACATTTAAAAAAATAAAAACTTTTTGGACTGTGAAACATCAGTCTGCTTTTTTTGTGTCAGGCTCACAGCGTATACTGTGCCCACTTGCCCAGTGCCACCACTCATATCTTATTTAATAGTAGTGTAAGTGTACATTTAAAAAAATAAAAACTTTTTGGACTGTGAAACATCAGTCTGCTTTTTTGTTTCAGGCTCACAGCTTATACTGGGCCCACTTGCCCAGTGCCACCACTCATATCTTGTTTAATAGTAGTGTAAGTGTACATTTAAAAAAATAAAAACTTTTTGGACTGTGAAACATCAGTCTGCTTTTTTTGTGTCAGGCTCACAGCGTATACTGTGCCCACTTGCCCAGTGCCACCACTCATATCTTATTTAATAGTAGTGTAAGTGTACATTTAAAAAAATAAAAACTTTTTGGACTGTGAAACATCAGTCTGCTTTTTTGTTTCAGGCTCACAGCTTATACTGGGCCCACTTGCCCAGTGCCACCACTCATATCTTGTTTAATAGTAGTGTAAGTGTACATTTAAAAAATAAAAACTTTTTGGACTGTGAAACATCAGTCTGCTTTTTTGTTTCAGGCTCACAGCGTATACTGTGCCCACTTGCCCAGTGCCACCACTCATATCTTGTTTAATAGTAGTGTAAGTGTACATTTAAAAAAATAAAAACTTTTTGGACTGTGAAACATCAGTTTGCTTTTTTTGTGTCAGGCTCACAGCGTATACTGTGCCCACTTGCCCAGTGCCACCACTCATATCTTGTTTAATAGTAGTGTAAGTGTACATTTAAAAACAAAAAAAACTTTTTGGACTGTGAAACATCAGTCTGCTTTTTTGTTTCAGGCTCACAGCTTATACTTGGCCCACTTGCCCAGTGCCACCACTCATATCTTGTTTAATAGTAGTGTAAGTGTACATTTAAAAAAATAAAAACTTTTTGGACTGTGAAACATCAGTCTGCTTTTTTGTGTCAGGCTCACAGCGTATACTGTGCCCACTTGCCCAGTGCCACCACTCATATCTTATTTAATAGTAGTGTAAGTGTACATTTAAAAAAATAAAAACTTTTTGGACTGTGAAACATCAGTCTGCTTTTTTGTTTCAGGCTCACAGCTTATACTGGGCCCACTTGCCCAGTGCCACCACTCATATCTTGTTTAATAGTAGTGTAAGGGTACATTTAAAAAAATAAAAACTTTTTGGACTGTGAAACATCAGTCTGCTTTTTTGTGTCAGGCTCACAGCGTATACTGTGCCCACTTGCCCAGTGCCACCACTCATATCTTATTTAATAGTAGTGTAAGTGTACATTTAAAAAAATAAAAACTTTTTGGACTGTGAAACATCAGTCTGCTTTTTTGTTTCAGGCTCACAGCTTATACTGGGCCCACTTGCCCAGTGCCACCACTCATATCTTGTTTAATAGTAATGTAAGTGTAAATTTAAAAACAAAAAAAACTTTTTGGACTATGAAGCATCAGTCTGCTTTTTTGTTTCAGGCTCACAGCTTATACTGGGCTCACTTGCCCAGTGCCACCACTCATATCTTGTTTAATAGTAGTGTAAGTGTACATTTAAAAACAAAAAAAACTTTTTGGACTGTGAAACATCAGTCTGCTTTTTTGTTTCAGGCTCACAGCTTATACTGTGCCCACTTGCCCAGTGCCACCACTCATATCTTGTTTAATAGTAATGTAAGTGTAAATTTAAAAACAAAAAAAACTTTTTGGACTGTGAAACATCAGTCTGCTTTTTTGTTTCAGGCTCACAGATTATACTGGGCCCACTTGCCCAGTGCCACCACTCATATCTTCTTTAATAGTAGTGTAAGTGTACATTTAAAAACAAAAAAAACTTTTTGGACTGTGAAACATCAGTCTGCTTTTTTGTTTCAGGCTCACAGCTTATACTGGGCCCACTCGCCCAGTGCCACCCCTCATATCTTGTTTAATAGTAGTGTAAGTGTACATTTAAAAAAATAAAAACTTTTTGGACTGTGAAACATCAGTCTGCTTTTTTGTTTCAGGCTCACAGCTTATACTGGGCCCACTTGCCCAGTGCCACCACTCATATCTTGTTTAATAGTAGTGTAAGTGTATATTTAAAAAACAAAAAAAACTTTTTTGACTGTGAAACATCAGTCTGCTTTTTTGTGTCAGGCTCACAGCGTATACTGTGCCCACTTGCCCAGTGCCACCACTCATATCTTGTTTAATAGTAGTATAAGTGTACATTTAAAAAAATAAAAACTTTTTTGACTGTGAAACATCAGTCTGCTTTTTTGTGTCAGGCTCACAGCGTATACTGTGCCCACTTGCCCAGTGCCACCACTCATATCTTGTTTAATAGTAGTGTAAGTGTACATTTAAAAAAATAAAAACTTTTTGGACTGTGAAACATCAGTCTGCTTTTTTGTGTCAGGCTCACAGCGTATACTGTGCCCACTTGCCCAGTGCCACCACTCATATCTTGTTTAATAGTAGTGTAAGTGTACATTTAAAAACAAAAAAACTTTTTGGACTATGAAACATCAGTCTGCTTTTTTGTTTCAGGCTCACAGCTTATACTGGGCCCACTTGCCCAGTGCCACCACTCATATCTTGTTTAATAGTAGTGTAAGTGTACATTTAAAAAAATAAAAACTTTTTGGACTGTGAAACATCAGTCTGCTTTTTTGTGTCAGGCTCACAGCGTATACTGTGCCCACTTGCTCAGTGCCACCACTCATATATTGTTTAATAGTAGTGAAAGTGTACATTTAAAAAAAAAAAAAAACTTTTTGGTCTGTGAAACATCAGTCTGCTTTTTTGTTTCAGGCTCACAGCTTATACTGGGCCCACATGCCCAGTGCCACCACTCATATCTTGTTTAATAGTAGTGTAAGTGTACATTTAAAAAAAAAAAAAACTTTTTGGACTGTGAAACATCAGTCTGCTTTTTTGTGTCAGGCTCACAGCGTATACTGTGCCCACTTGCCCACGGCCACCACTCATATCTTGTTTAATAGTAGTGTAAGTGTACATTTAAAAACAAAAAAACTTTTTGGACTGTGAAACATCAGTCTGCTTTTTTGTTTCAGGCTCACAGCTTATACTGGGCCCACTTGCCCAGTGCCACCACTCATATCTTGTTTAATAGTAGTGTAAGTGTACATTTAAAAAAATAAAAACTTTTTGGACTGTGAAACATCAGTCTGCTTTTTTGTTTCAGGCTCACAGCGTATACTGTGCCCACTTGCCCAGTGCCACCACTCATATATTGTTTAATAGTAGTGAAAGTGTACATTTAAAAAAAAAAAAAAACTTTTTGGACTGTGAAACATCAGTCTGCTTTTTTGTTTCAGGCTCACTGCTTATACTGGGCCCACATGCCCAGTGCCACCACTCATATCTTGTTTAATAGTAGTGTAAGTGTACATTTAAAAAAATAAAAACTTTTTGGACTGTGAAACATCAGTCTGCTTTTTTGTGTCAGGCTCACAAAGTATACTGTGCCCACTTGCCCAGTGTCACCACTCATATCTTGTTTAATAGTAGTGTAAGTGTACATTTTAAAAAAAATGACAGGCAGAGGCAGGCCACTCCGCAGGTGCCGTCGTGGTGCCGTGATTTCCTTTGGCCCTAGAATAATGCCTAGTGTTCAGAGGCCACGTACCATGAACTCGAAAAGTTCTGAGGAAATAGTTGACTTTATAACACAGGACACCCAATCTTCTATAGCTTCCGCTCCGAACATTGACGCACGATCCTCCTCCAGCTTATCTTCGGGCACCTCTCAAGTTACCACTCGCCCGCCTGCCGCCACCACCAACACTAGCACCACAGCCGCTTCACTTGATCTGTCAGAGGCGTTTTTTACACATCAGTTGGAAGAAATGAGTGATGCGCAACCATCATTGACAGAGGATGTAGATAACAGTGATATGTCTCAGTCAGGCAGCATTACAGACATGGACGTACGGTGTGATGATGATGATGATGTTGTACCCACTGCTGCTTCTTTGTCAGATACAAGTGAAGCGGTTGATGATGACGATGCGTCCGTGGATGTCACGTGGGTGCCCGCTAGAAGAGAAGAAGAACAGGGGAAAAGTTCAGATGGGGAGACAGAGAGGAGGAGACGAGTTGGAAGCAGGGGGAGGTCGTCACAAGGATCTAGTGGCACAGTCAGACTGCATGCATCGGCACCCGGGGTCAGCCAGACAGCACGCCAATCAACGCATGCTGCTGCCACCACCAGAATGCCGTCATCGCAGAGCTCAGCAGTGTGGCATTTTTTTGTGTGTCTGCCTCTGACAACACCAATGCCATTTGCAACCTGTGCCAAAAGAAAGAAAGTCGTGGGAAGTCCAACACCCACCTAGGTACAACTGCTTTGCGAAGGCACTTGATCGCACATCACAAACGCCTATGGGATCAACACATGAGTAGAAGCAGCACACAAACTCAAAGCCGCCATCCTCCTCCTGGTCCAGCATCTTCAGCCACGTCAACCACTGCTGTCCTCCTTGCCCCCTCTCAACCATCCGCCACTCCGTCTCTCTTCCGGAGCAGTTCCTGCTCATCTGCCCAGAGTCAGGTGTCTGTCAAGGACATGTTTGAGCGTAAGAAGCCAATGTCACAAAGTCACCCCCTTGCCCGGCGTCTGACAGCTGGCTTGTCTGAACTCTTAGCCCGCCAGCTTTTACCATACAAGCTGGTGGAGTCTGAGGCGTTCGAAAAATTTGTAGCTATTGGGACACCGCAGTGGAAGGTACCCAGCCGAAATTTCTTTGCACAAAAGGCAATCCCCAACCTGTACTCGATTGTGCGAAAGGAAGTAATGGCATGTCTGGCACACAGTGTTGGGGCAAGTGTCCATATGACCACTGATAGCTGGTCTGCAAAGCATGGTGAGGGCAGGTATATCACCTACACTGCGCATTGAGTAAACCTGCTGACGGCTGCCAAGCATGGAATGCGTGGCTCTGCAGAGGAGGAGTTGGTGACACTGCCACGACTTGCAGGCAGGCCTGCTGCCACCTCCTCTACTCCTCCTACTCCATCCTCTTCCATAACCTCCTTGGCTGAGTCCTCTTCTGCTGCTGCGTCTTGCTCCACATCAACGGCACCCCCCCAGCTCCGCAGGTACTATTCCACATCCCGGATACGGCAGTGTCACACCAGCCTGACTTGCCTGAAAGCAGAGAGTCACACCGGACCAGCATTCCTGTCCGCCCTGAATGCACAGGTGGATCAGTGGCTGACTCCGCACCAACTGGAGATCGGCAAAGTGGTTTCTGACAACGGAAGTAATTTGGTGGCGGCATTGAAATTGGGCAAGTTGACACATGTGCCGTGCATGGCACATGTGTGTAATCTGATCGTACAGCACTTTCTGCATAAGTACCCAGGCTTACAGGACATCCTGAAGCAGGCCAGGAAGGTGTGTGGCCATTTGAGGCGTTCCTACACGGCAATGGCGCACTTTTCCGATATCCAGCAGCGAAACAACATGCCAGTGAGGCGCTTGATTTGCGTCAGCCCGACATGTTGGAATTCAACACTCCTAATGTTCGACCGCCTGCTCCAACAAGAAAAAGCCATTAATGAGTATTTGTATGACCGGGGTGCTAGGACAGCCTCTGCGGAGCTGGGAATTATTTTGCCACGTTACTGGATGCTCATGCGCAATGCCTGTAGGCTCATGCGTCCTTTTGAGGAGGTGACAAACCTAGTCAGTTGCACCAAAAGGCTCATCAGCGACATCATACCATTTGTTTTCTTCCTGGAGCGTGCCCTGCGAAGAGTTCTGGATCAGGCCGTAGATGAGCGTGAAGAGGAAGAGTTGTGGTCACCATCACCACCAGAAACAGCCTTATCAGCATCGCTTGCTGGACCATCGGCAACGCTGGAAGAGGATTGTGAGGAAGAGGAGTCAGAGGAGGAATGTGGCTTTGATGAGGAGGCGGAAGACCAACCACAACAGGCATCCCAGGGTGCTCGTTGTCACCTATCTGGTACCCGTGGTGTTGTACGTGGCTGGGGGGAAGAAGATACCTTCAGTGAGATCACTGAGGACGAGGAACGGGACATGAGTAGCTCGGCATCCAACCTTGTGCAAATGGGGTCTTTCATACTGTTATGCCTGTTGAGTGACCCTCGTATAAAAAAGCTGAATGAGAACGACCTGTACTGGGTGTCCACGCTACTAAACCCCCGGTATAAGCATAAAGTGCCTGAAATGTTACCGAATTACCACAAGTTGGAAAGGATGCATCAGTTCCAAAATAAATTAAAAAGTATGCTTTACACAGCGTATAAGGGTGATGTCACAGCACAACGGGAATCTATCAGGGGAAGAGGTGAAAGTAATCCTCCGACTCCCACGACCACGCCGGCAAGGACAGGACACTTTACAGACGTGTTATTGATGGAGGACATACAGAGCTTTTTAACTCCTATGCATCGCCACAGCCCTTTGGGGTCCACCCTCAGAGAACGACTCGATTGACAGGTAGCAGACTACCTCGCCTTAACTGCAGATCTCGACACTCTGAAGAGCGATGAACCCCTTGACTACTGGGTGTGCAGGCTTGACCTGTGGCCTGAGCTATCCCAATTTGCGATAGAACTTCTTGCCTGCCCCGCTTCAAGTGTCCTATCAGAAAGGACCTTCAGTGCAGCAGGAGGTATTGTCACTGAGAAGAGAAGTCGCCTAGGTCAAAAAAGTCTAGATTACCTCACCTTTATTAAGATGAATGAGGGATGGATCCCGAAGGGACTGACATTGGGCGATACATTCGAGTAAAAAAGGCCTGATGAGATGAGCTGCCTTGGGCTAAAAATGGTCCACACGGTGCTGTATTTTATCTTCGAATGCCGGATGACTTGCGTGACTTATCCGCCACCAACTAGGGTTCCAGCCGCAATGTTTTAGGGCACTTTCTGCCTGGGAAACAAACATCAATTTTTCTGGCCGCTGCTACAGCAGCGGCTGCAACAATACCTAATTTTTCAGGCATGTGTACGTGCCAAATTTTTTTGGCCTCTGGTGTTGCACTGTGGCTTCAAAAACCAAACCAAAAAAAGGCACATAACATGGATTAAACTGATAGGAATAGTACTACTTAACACACAACTCCTATCTGGTGGCACATTAGATTGCACGCGTAGTGCCCCAAATTTGAAGTAGGAGGACCGACCAAGCATCTTTTTCCATCTCCCGGTTCCTAAAATCCATGCCATATACACGTCCCCTGGCGCCACAACTGCCTCTGGGAACCTTACCATGGGTCCGGGAACGCACGTCTTGTAATTCTCTGTCTGGGAAATTATCTATCTATCAAATCTATCTATTTATCTATCAAATCTATCTATCAAATGTATCTATTGCATCTATTGATCTATCTATCTAATCTATGTATCTATCTATCTATCTATCTATCTATCAAATCTATCTATCTCGTGGCCGGACCGACCAAGCATCTTTTTCCATCTCCCGGTTCCTAAAATCCATGACATATACATGTCCCCTGATAGGGGACGTAACAGGGATTAAACTGATAAGAATAGTACTACTTAACACACCACTCATATCTGGTGGCACAGTAGATTGCACGCGCAGTGCCCCAAATTTGAATTAGAAGGACCGACCAAGCATCTTTTTCCATCTCCCGGTTCCTAAAATCCATGCCATATACACGTCCCCTGATAGGGGACACCACAGTGGAAGGTACCCGGCCGAAATTTCAATGCACAAAAGGCAATCCCCAACCTGTACTCGATTGTGCAAAAGGAAATTACCTTACCATGGGTCTCAGACCGCACGTTTTGTAATTCTCTGTCTGGGAAATTATCTATCTATCAAATCTATCTATTTATCTATCAAAACTATCTATCTATCGTATCTATCAAATGTATCTATTGCATCTATTGATCTATCTATCTAATCTATGTATCTATCTATCTATCAAATCTATCTATCTCGTGGCCGGACCGACCAAGCATCTTTTTCCATCTCCCGGTTCCTAAAATCCATGCCATATACACGTCCCCTGATAGGGGACGTAACAGGGATTAAACTGATAAGAATAGTACTACTTAACACACCACTCATATCTGGTGGAACAGTAGATTGCACGCGCAGTGCCCCAAATTTGAAGTAGAAGGACCGGCCAAGCATCTTTTTCCATCTCCCAGTTCCTAAAATCCATGCCATATACACGTCCCCTGATAGGGGACACCGCAGTGGAAGGTACCCGGCCGAAATTTCAATGCACAAAAGGCAATCCCCAACCTGTACTCGATTGTGCAAAAGGAAGTAACCTTACCATGGGTCCCAGACCGCACGTTTTGTAATTCTCTGGCTGGGAAATTATCTATCTATCAAATCTATCTATTTATCTATCAAAACTATCTATCTATCGTATCTATCAAATGTATCTATTGCATCTATTGATCTATCTATCTAATCTATGTATCTATCTATCAAATCTATCTATCTCGTGGCCGGACCGACCAAGCATCTTTTTCCATCTCCCGGTTCCTAAAATCCATGCCATATACATGTCCCCTGATAGGGGACGTAACAGAGATTAAACTGATAAGAATAGTACTACTTAACACACCACTCATATCTGGTGGCACAGTAGATTGCACGCGCAGTGCCCCAAATTTGAAGTAGAAGGACCGACCAAGCATCTTTTTCCATCTCCCGGTTCCTAAAATCCATGCCATATACACGTCCCCTGATAGGGGACACCGCAGTGGAAGGTACCCGGCCGAAATTTCAATGCACAAAAGGCAATCCCCAACCTGTACTCGATTGTGCAAAAGGAAGTAACCTTACCATGGGTACCAGACTGCACATTTTGTAATTCTCTGTCTGGGAAATTATCTATCTATCAAATCTATCTATTTATCTATCAAAACTATCTATCTATCGTATCTATCAAATGTATCTATTGCATCTATTGATCTATCTATCTAATCTATGTATCTATCTATCAAATCTATCTATCTCGTGGCCGGACCGACCAAGCATCTTTTTCCATCTCCCGGTTCCTAAAATCCATGCCATATACACGTCCCCTGATAGGGGACACCGCAGTGGAAGGTACCCGGCCGAAATTTCAATGCACAAAAGGCAATCCCCAACCTGTACTCGATTGTGCAAAAGGAAGTAACCTTACCATGGGTCTCAGACTGCACGTCTTGTAATTCTCTGTCTGGGAAATTATCTATCTATCAAATCTATCTATTTATCTATCAAATCTATCTATCGTATCTATCAAATGTATCTATTGCATCTATTGATCTATCTAATCTATGTATCTATCTATCAAATCTATCTATCTCGTGGCCGGATCGACCAAGCATCTTTTTCCATCTCCCGGTTCCTAAAATCCATGCCATATACACGTCCCCTGATAGGGGACGTAACAGGGATTAAACTGATAAGAATAGTACTACTTAACACACCACTCATATCTGGTGGAACAGTAGATTGCACGCGCAGTGCCCCAAATTTGAAGTAGAAGGACCGACCAAGCATCTTTTTCCATTTCCCAGTTCCTAAAATCCATGCCATATACACGTCCCCTGATAGGGGACACCGCAGTGGAAGGTACCCGGCCGAAATTTCAATGCACAAAAGGCAATCCCCAACCTGTACTCGATTGTGCAAAAGGAAGTAACCTTACCATGGGTCCCAGACCGCACGTTTTGTAATTCTCTGGCTGGGAAATTATCTATCTATCAAATCTATCTATTTATCTATCAAAACTATCTATCTATCGTATCTATCAAATGTATCTATTGCATCTATTGATCTATCTATCTAATCTATGTATCTATCTATCAAATCTATCTATCTCGTGGCCGGACCGACCAAGCATCTTTTTCCATCTCCCGGTTCCTAAAATCCATGCCATATACACGTCCCCTGATAGGGGACACCACAGTGGAAGGTACCCGGCCGAAATTTCAATGCACAAAAGGCAATCCCCAACCTGTACTCGATTGTGCAAAAGGAAGTAACCTTACCATGGGTCTCAGACTGCACGTCTTGTAATTCTCTGTCTGGGAAATTATCTATCTATCAAATCTATCTATTTATCTATCAAATCTATCTATCTATCGTATCTATCTATTGCATCTATTGATCTATCTATCTAATCTATGTATCTATCTATCTATCTATCAAATCTTTCTATCTCGTGGCCGGACCGACCAAGCATCTTTTTCCATCTCCCGGTTCCTGAAATCCATGCCATATACACGTCCCCTGATAGGGGACGTAACAGGGATTAAACTAATAAGAATAGTACTACTTAACACACCACTCATATCTGGTGGCACAGTAGATTGCACGCGCAGTGCACCAAATTTGATGTAGAAGGACCGACCAAGCATCTTTTTCCATCCCCGGTTCCTAAAATCCATTCCATATACACGTCCCCTGATAGGGGACACCACAGTGGCTATATAATCGTCTTAATCTAGTATTGGGATACTTGCCTCTGGGACTCAGCTTTATACCTAACGCTAAAACTGCTGAGAATAAGCCTATTTTCACTCAGCACACATTCCACGATATGTAGAAGAGACAAAGAGGAGGCAAGGAACCACAGTATTACCTTCACTAACACCTATATCAAAGCTCTTCTAATCCTGCGCTAGTGACAAGAGGAGACCTATCTCACATCATTCATCCTACAAATAGAAATAAAATTTCAGACTCAGCTGAATGATAGTGCTGATTGTGACTATGTACAATCTGATTCCATGTACACGGCTGATATTACAGATTAAGAATTACTTTTGGTTGCATAGGCTACAGAATATAAACACTGGCCTACCTGCTTTGGTTCAGAACTAACCAAGATACCTGCTCTCTACATGGGCCTACTGAACACTCAGGCTGATTGAGGCATAAGTACTGGAATTCATTGTTGCCCTTCCTAACAGATATATTAATGTGCATCTGGTGCTAGTCTCACAGTAAAGGGAGATGTATCTTAAATCATTTATTCTACATGCAGCAATAGGATTATAGACCCTGCTGAATACTGTCACTGATTCTGTCCAATTCACATATTCTTATAATCCTATCCAGAATCATCCAATGTGCCTATCCCCTGCATAAATTTATCTAATTTGCGGGCTGTTAGAGATATAAGTGAAGGACTGTCTCTGATGAACTTTTGTTTTTCTCAGCATACAGCTGTTCATCTTTGCTTTGCAACGTTGGAAATGTAGCTCATAAATGTTCTAAATAAGGAACTTGGTACAACATTCAGCTATCCCACAGACACATAGCCAAGGCTCCCTACCTAAATATTCCTACACATTCCTCTGAATGTTGACTTTCAAAGCTAGGTGAAGGTGCATTTCTTTTTAACCTAAGCACCTATACATTCTACCCTAAAAACAAAGAAATAACAAAGGGGCTAAGCTACTGCTGGAGTATTGCGGAGACTTTTCTCAACCTCTCTTCCTAGCTAATAACACACTCTCCTCCCCCTTTTCCTGCTGTCAGCTTTGGCAGCAGGTCATATCCCTATATCCTTTTCCCGTGATCGCCCTGTGAGGGCAACCTCCCCGAGGAGAAGTGTACAAAAAGCTACAATACTTCTAACATTTAACAAAGTGCCTCACCACTCTTCTATCTACACAGAGCAATTGAACCATAAAACATGTCTCATTCTAACAGGAAAAAAACGATCAATAAACATAACAAAGGTCCAAAAAGAACTGTGGCGGATCACTTCCACAGTAAATTTTTGTTGGAAAGAGACCTATCAGACGAAGACTCTAGGGACTCCCCGTCTGGCCAAGGAGAGGAAGAGACACACCCTCCTATAGCGCAGAGAATGCTACTCTCAAAGAACTTATAAATTCTCTGTCAGCCAAAATGGACTCTCACCATACTTCCTTAAAACAAGAAATCAGAACATCTGTTGCTGATCTTAAGAGGGAAATATCCTCACTGGGGGATAGAACTGATACACTAGAACATAAATATGAAGACCTTGCAACGGATCATTCCAATCTCCTCGCATACTCACAGTCATTAGCAGAAATTATCTCAGACCTTGAAGTAAAACTAGCAGGTAAAGTGTTTACTTATTTTTTTAATTGAAATGTATTGTAACAGAGACACTCTGTAAATATTACATCTCTAATGACCATTGATAAATGGATAAAGCTGTAAACTGCATATGTCACTATTGTAGCGGTTTCTGAAAAGGACACAAGTTTTATTGAATCTTGCGACTAAATACTAAATATTAAATACTTGCTAATATTATTGCTTATAATATTAACTCTTAATAATCAGGCTAAAAAATAACAGGCTATTTAAGAGGCTGAGAATAACGCTAATTCTTGGCTACCCCCATTACCAGTAGTGTTTCTATATTTTTTTAGAAGGGTGCATAGTATGTTCCTTTTCTAATATCCAATTTTGGATTCATTAAAAGCACAAAATACAAACGATATTTTTCCTAGGTGTTTTATAAATCTTTACACCTAGATAAACATGCAGAACAAACCATCTTGCTCTACAGGCTCATTTTTTGATTTGGAAAATAGAAAGGATTTCTTTAATGCTGTTTTCAAAAAACAAAATGATGGAATAGAATCTACTACAGATATCAAATCACAGTTTGCTATCCATGAAAAACTGTTAACTACAGACTTAAGACTCATGTGGGACATTGTCACTTTTGATCACTACTTAGAATCGAATAGAATTCCTAGAGGCCTGCGACTAAGAAAATTTCCAGCATATCAGCTGGAAGACCAGGACCTCATAGATGAGTGGAATGATACCCTCACCCTCTGCTCCAATACTCTTATAAAAATAATTATTAAAGATAAGCAGAGAAGAAGGGAGAAACTAAAAGAAACTATCCTAAACGATAAGGTTGCACTCAAGAGCCACAAAAATAATGAAGCTTACAATAATTTAAAGGTTCAAATGAAGGAACATATACAAAAGCTGGATGCTGAATTGGCTGAGTTCAAGAGGAACAAGTTTGATAGAGACCGCAAGGACTATGAAAACAATAGAGTCTATTTTTGGCCTCAATATGGCAATAGAAGATACAGACGTCATACAGGACAGAGGAAAGGAGTTAAAGATAAAGACACTCCAAAGTCTATACTGAAAAACAAACAAAAAAACAAGATAAAGAAAGTGTCTTTTTCTTCCACAGAACAGGAATCTTCGGACAGGAATCCAATTCTATTAACTCCTCGGCACCTGAAAGCGGCTCTATTTCAGCTTCCTCTATGGAGGATTCAGACGAGGAAATATCAACTAAAATATCACCAACTATTACCAAAAAGAGTGGCCCTTTAGGCGTAGGACAAGACGATCCAAAAGGCGGAACAATAGGCAAAAAATCCACACGCAAGAACAAGAAATAACAGATAACAATTTGAATATTGTCAATCTCTCTGATTACCAACTAACAGATGAAGAAATATCACTCCTGCAAAGAGGACTAGGCTTTGCTCTATCTAATAAGTTCTCAGTCTTTGACACCATTTTGGATGTCAACAAATTTGTTCGCAAACTGACACTCAAAAAATTCTTTTCTGACCAATCTCTAGATGAGAACTGCCAAGCTAACACCAATCAGGAGCGTGATCCTTCTTTGGGCCAGTACCATCAATTGAAAGACTTCAAGGACTGTTGCACCTTGGAGGTTATGAGAGATTTATCTTGCAGTGGGGATCAATTCAATGGTCTCGGAACGCACTCTATAACTCCTCCTATAACAAAGAATAGGGATTTTTATCCCATACAAGTCAGAGGGCCATACATCAATGCCTTTCAACAAAGTGTTGAAAGAGACCTGCTAGAATTGGCTAATACAACAAATGATAAAAAACATCATTATACTAATTTAACACACAAAGAATCTATTGCTCTAAAAAAACTACAACTTAATAAAAATCTGGTCTTGAGAAATGCAGACAAGGGTGGCGCTATTGTTCTTAGGAATAAAAGTACTTACCTATCAGAAGCTAATAGGCAACTTGGGAATACATCCATTTATCGCAAACTGCCTTCAGACCCAACTAACATTTTTAAGAGCAAACTTGGGGACCTGTTGGAGGATGGTCTGGCTTTGGGAATTCTCCAAAGAAAAGATATTGAACTTTTAATTCCTAAGTCCCCAGTCATACCAATCTTCCACCATGTCCCCAAAATCCACAAGGACATTCTCTCTCCTCCTGGTAGGCCTATTGTCTCATGCATAGGCTCCCTTTTGGAGCCTATGTCTGAGTGGTTAGACTGTATTCTTCAGCCACTTGTAGTGAACTTACACAGTTATCTTAGGGACTCCGGCCACCTATTAGATAACTTAAAAAGCATAAAATGGAAGAATGACTTTAATTGGGTAGTCATTGATATTGAATCGCTATATTCATGCATCCCCCACGATCAGGGAGTTAGAGCCATAAAATGGTTCATGGACAGAGACACTTCTTATAAACAGGAAGAGAAAATCTTTATTTGTGATTGCTTGGAGTTCCTACTAACCCACAATTATTTTATTTTTGATAAGAGTTTTACCTCCAACTATGTGGAACGGCAATGGGGGCGAAATTTGCCCCCTCATATGCCAATTTATATGTGGGTTGGTGGGAACTCCAACATATCTATTCCTATCAAAATCCATTCATACATGACATTGTTTTTTACAATAGATTTATCGATGACATGATCTTTATCATTGAAAATAGGGGGCATGGGGGTTTCTCACTTGCTTATTTCTTGGAATATTTAAATACTAACACTAGCCTTTTAAAATGTACTGGTGAATTCAACCCCTTTATAGTTAACTTTTTGGACTTGACATTAGAAGGAGTGGTAGACGATGGAACCATCATATCAAGTACTTATAGAAAACCAACTGCCGGCAATACCATCTTAAATGCCCAATCAGCCCATCCTCCCCACCTCCTCAAATCAATTCCAAAAAGCCAATTCTTAAGACTAAAGAGAAACACCAACAGTGATGAGATCTACTCCAACCAATCTAATGACTTAAAAATCCGATTGCTAGCCAGAGGATACGATTCAAGTCTTCTGGAAAAAGCACAGGAAGAGGCTAAAGCAGATTGTACCTTAAAACAAACAAGACCTCATAAATCTTTTTCAGAAAACTCAATAGTGTTTAGTACCCCATTTTCCAATCAGTATAGTGAAGTAGTAAACATCTTAAAGAAACACATTCCACTACTAAAAAATGACCCCCTAATATCTAACTCAGTGACTAACTTCAAATTTGTCTCAAGAAAGCCGGAAACACTAGGCTCCAGATTAGAACCCAGTATGATACAAACCACTAATTTGTCTTCCCCAACTTGGTTACATGGCAGCAGAAGAGGTAATTTCAAATGCCATAATTTCAACTGCAAAGCCTGTAAATCTATCATTATCGGCAACAACTTTCATTCCAATAGTACGTTGAAATCTTTTGAAATTCATTTCTATGCTACCTGTAGAACCAAATGGGTAGTATATGTACTCAACTGTAACCTCTGCCAACAACAATATGTGGGCCAAACCTCTCGTGAATTTCGAGATAGGGTTAGGGAGCACCTGAGAGACGTTGAGAATTTTAATAAAAACTCAGCGGTCGCCAAACACTTCAATGGCCTGCACCTAACTGGTGTTCCCAGTTTTGGAGCGCAGATCATTGAAGTGGTACATAAACCTACCAGAGGAGGGGATAGACATAAACTTCTTACAAAAAGGGAGCTATTCTGGATTCTGAAATTGGAAACTAGACACCCCAAGGGCATTAATCTGGAATGGGATATTTCTTACTTTATAGATTAATGCAAAATATGCATTTCTTAGTTTACAAATGTGATTTATATTCACTAATATGCATACAAGCATTACTTCTTATTACTAGTATTTCCCTTTCCAGATTGTTGACCTTAACAGAGTGAACAGCATATCCATAAACAACACTTTTTTCAAACAACACTATTTTTCAAATATTACTCAAATTTTTACATTGATTAATTAAACATTCTGTATGGTCCCTTAACATTGCAATTATGCCTTAATGTTTGCAAATAATATTTGAATATATCGTCCTAGGTTTAATTGGTAGCCATGTATTTGTTCAGTATATTGTTAATTAGGCATTCCTTATAAATATTGTTTAGACAAATTATAAGACACATACATATATACAAATCAACATATTCTTATGTCTTAAGTGTTTTCATCTATATTAGCCTGTTAGTATGCACACAAGGATTTTTTGTACCTACAGTTTTATCACATTTATTGTTTTTTAATATTTTCTTATGTGCTGTTAGTGTTTCTTTTAAGGTGACGTCCAACTGCACCCATTACAGGTTAGTGATTGGACAGTCATCCCTTTAAGTACACTACAGACATCCTTAGCACCAGTTCCTATGACTAAGCGCCACTAGGGGGCGCGAAACGCGTCAGGATCGCTATCCTTGTACACCTGCATTGAGATGCAGCTTTTACCTTTTCTTCAATAAAGATTTTTTGGATTTTATCTTGCCCCCGAGTGCTCAGAACTCTGCTTTCTTAAAACTAGCAGACCTTGAAGATAGATCTAGGCGCAACAACGTGCGCCTTCAAGGTATCCCCAAAAAGTGTTACGAATGCTGATCTCACTAAATATCTAGAACAGTTGTTTGTAGAACTGGTTGGCTCCCCACAGGATCAGGAATCAAAAATAGATAGAGCCCATAGAGCTGTCCGACCAAGAAATTCAAACCAGACACAGCCTAGAGATGTTGTTGTGAAGCTACACCATTACACTTTTAAAGAAAAAATCCTTAAGGCTGCCTTCATGAATAAGGATCTTCCGGAACCCTATAAAGAATTGCAGTTCTTCCCCGACCTATCATCTTATACGCTCTCAAAGAGAAGATCATTTCAGCCTATCACCCACTGCCTTCGCAAAAATTCTATTAAATACAGATGGGGATTTCCAGTACGGCTATTTTTCCAACATGATGGACTCTCTTACACTATATCAAACCTGAAACAAGGAATGGAGCTTCTTAACAGGCTAAACCTTCTTCAGAGCCCCCAAGCTACACCTTCTGTTTGCCCTGAGCTAAACACCGCCCAAAAAGACTCTCCTACTGCTGGCTCCACAAATGCTGAATCCACCTCCCTGAGAATAGAAGCATCAGACTGGAGCCCCAAGAATAGAAGATCTTCACCCGCCTCTAAGAGACGGAACACTGCCCAGCATGATAAGTAAATACTATTTCTACACAAGACACACTCTGCAGACTTGACAATTGACGTGTACTAAGTATATGTTATCCAAATTATATAGTTCATTGGAAAAAGAGACCCTTCATAATATTTAATCACTACTACTTTCGGGACATACTGAATGTAAAGTTTTTCACTAATCTTATTCCTTCCTCACAGGTATAATCACAAGCTAACTTAAAGATTTGATATTGTATGTCATAGGGGTTGTAAACTGTCTGCAAAATTGCTAGGGTTTTACTTATCCCCCCCCCCAATCTAAGTGCAAATGTTCTTGTATCAATACTACTCTCCCCATACAGGTCTGGTCCTCCACTGGTACAGTGTCTTTATATTCTACATTCTAATATTAGAAGGCTGATTTCAATATACTGAAGCTTTAATCATCCTAGCTCTAATCTAACGACAAATGCTTCCTATTAATGATATCCTTTTCATATCAGGCTATATCTATACTATACTATCTACTAGTATGCTATAACTGTATACCCACATAGAAATTATTAACTCCTGAATTTGGATGTTGAACATGTGAGTGTTTTGTGTAGATATACATTGTAACACTGTAAACAATATTCTCATCTATGACCAGTCATACTTATGCTCTGCTCAGATACTATATACCCATTTTTTAATAAGGCTTGTATTTAGACTGCAATAAATGTGTGCCCTTGTGCGAGACCATAGTAACCTAGACATAATGGTCTGATTTGCCCCATAGAGTATTGATATCGT
Organism: Bombina bombina; assembly: GCF_027579735.1. Taxonomy (NCBI): domain Eukaryota; kingdom Metazoa; phylum Chordata; class Amphibia; order Anura; family Bombinatoridae; genus Bombina; species Bombina bombina. The sequence goes on from NC_069500.1 coordinate 1,167,477,086, forward strand.
AGTTTGCTACCACGTTGGCGTTTAACCGCCTACATTTATGTATCCCTTCTATTCCAAAGTGTGCAATTATATAGATATTACCTAAATAATTAAGTAACTAATGTGGGTTCCTTACAACTCCTACCCTAGCTCCTACTAAAGATATAAATATGGGAAGGTAGTCCCTATCATCAACTAAAATTTCATGTGAACACCACTAGAAAATATGATTGGTAAGAGGGTTGTCAATGTTCTATTATTATTATGTTTGACTGAATGCTCTTGTTCTATTTCTTATTAAGCTATTTTATTTTTTCAGCTCATGTGTTTATAACTTGCTCTCAATCAAATTTATCACGTAGAAATGATTAACTCCTGAAATTGGGTGTCGAACATGTGAGTGTTTTGTGTAGATATACATTTTAACACTGTAAACGATATTCTCATCTAAGACCAGTCACACTACTGCTCTGCACAGATGCAATATACCCATTTTCTAATAGGGCTTGTATTCAGACTGCTATAAGTCTGTGCCCTTGTACGAGACCATAGTCACCTAGTCATAATGGTCCGATATGCCCCACTGAGTATTGATATCGAAGGTTGCTACCACATTGGCATTTAACCGCCCACATTTATATATTCCTTCTACTCCAAAGTATACAATTATATAGAAAATAACTAATATGGGTTCTTCACAACACCTACCCTAGCTCCTACTAAAGATATAAATATAGGTAGGGAGTCCCTATCTACAACTAAAATTTCATGTGAATACAATTAGAAAATAGGATTGGTGAGATGGTTGTCAATGTTCTATTATTATTATGTTTGACTGATTGCTCTTGCTCTATTACTTATTAAGCTATTTTATTTTCTCAGCTCATGTGTTTATAACTTGCTCTCAATCATATTCCAGGTCTACGTCAGATGAGGTATGGATTAACATTTATAAAGTTTTGCCTTAGTTCATTGCAGTTAGAGCCAGAGACTAGCCAGACTTTTGTTTATGAACGGTTAGCTCTGAGCCCAAAGTTTTGTTGGCTGTTAGAGTTACAAATTGGTTGCCCCACAACCCCCCTTACTTGGGGAGGCGACCATTGCTTTATCATTATAACCTATAGTTCTAAGCATTATTATATTAAATATTAAAATCCCTTACTCATAGCGGTGCTTACCCGCTGAATATCCCCCAATTCCCCCTTTAAGTTATAATTATTATTCTTTTCCCCTTCTTAGCTTTCAGTGCACCCAGGCTCTATAAAAATAAAAACCCTGGTCCCACTATGATAAAGTAGGTTTATTCGTTAAAATTCTGACTATTGCTTTTTTAATACTGTGAATTCTGCTATAGAGTTATACATACAAAATTCATCCAGATTTGTGCATAGACTTCAGTGCAACTGTACATTTTCCTTACCCCTTTTTTCCCTTGGTCCCCCTTACCTCCCCGTCAGACCCCCCCCCTTTTTTTTTTCTCTCTCCTACCTCCCCCCAATATGGAATTGAAAGTGATCACCCATAATGTACAAGGCCTTAATTCTCCGACCAAGAGAAGCCTATTATACACCAATATCAGAAAACTTAAAGCTAACGTGGTCTTTCTGCAGGAGACCCACTGGATCAGCTCCCCAGGTATCCCATTCTCCTTCAAAAATTTCTCAAATAAATTAGAGGCTTCCTATGTCACTAAGTCTAGAGGAGTTGCCATCCTTTTCAAAGACACTCTTCAAGTGGAAAATATACATATTGAAATAGACCCGGAGGCTAGGTTTATTATTTCTATCTGTAAAATAAATGAACGAAAATATACCTTAGTAAATCTCTATGCCCCGAACTCTAGACAAATACCTTTTCTAAAGCGCGTCTTTAAGCTAGTTGCCACGCTCAGACAGGGTACTTTAATAATAGGTGGGGATTTTAACCTGGTATTAGATCCCCTAAAAGACAGAAAAGGGACTATAAGACCGACTCCAGATAGAGCAACCAATTCACTATCAAACGCATTTAGGGACCTGGTGGCACAATACAGCCTATATGATGCTTGGAGAGCTAAACATCCTTCAGACAACGATTTCACTTTTTATTCTAGTGCCCATAAGATGTTCTCTAGATTAGACTATATATTTGTCGAGGCACACACTCTTAATGAAATACATTCCTCCAAAATAGAAGTAATCGCCTGGTCTGATCATGACCCCGTGATTATTTCCTTCTCTTCCGCCCATACTTCTACACCTAAAAAATGGAGATATGAAGCGTGGTTGATATCAAACCCCCACACGCTTCAGGAAACTAGAAATAATTTACAAGAATTTATACAGAATAATGATGAAAAACAAACTGACATTCAATATGTATGGGCCTCTCTTAAAGCTTATCTAAGAGGGATTCTAATTAATAAAGCCGCTATATCCAGGAAACGTCAAGGTAGATCGCTCGCGGAGCTCACGTGTGAGTTTAGGCATCAAACTTCCTTCCTAAAGTTAAACCCCTCGGTACAAGGCGCGAAACAGCTCAAACTCCTGAGAGAGGAACTCCTCAATAATCTGGAACTCATTAAAGTACAAAAAACTCTATTTAGGCTTAAGCAAACCTATTATTATCTTAGCAACAAAGCCAACACTATGTTGGCATCTAAGCTTAGATCGAGGCAAGCGCAACGTGCTATATCCTCAATTTCACTGGGGGACAAAACCGCAACATGTCCGGGAGATATCGGAGAATTGTTTCGAACCTTCTACACCACACTATATAGCTTAACTAATGAGACCTCCATTGAGGTCTATTCCCCTGACGAAATAAGCGCTCTCTTAGGTACATTACAACTCCCTAAAATTGATGAAGAGGTAGAGGAAATGTTACGATCTCCAATCTCCTTGGAAGAATTAAAAACTGCTATAGCTCAGCTTAAAAGAAACAAAGCCCCGGGCCCGGATGGGTATACGGGTCACTTTTACAAAACTTTTAGTGAAACCTTAGAACTAGTATTACTCAGAACCTTTAACTCTTTTATGGACACCGGGTTGTGTCTGGGTGAATTTTTAGAAGCAGATATCATCACCATTTTAAAGCCGAGTAAAGACCCTACTTCATGTCAGAATTATAGACCGATATCTTTGATCAACTCAGATATAAAACTATATTCTAAAATTCTCGCCAATAGATTGGCTCAGGTCATATGTACCTTGGTCCACCCAGACCAAGTGGGATTTATCCCAAACAGAGAGGGCCCTGATAACACCCGAAGGATATTCAGCATATTATATGAGGCTAAGAATAGGAAGGTTCCCCTCCTGGCCCTGTCCTTAGACGCTGAGAAGGCGTTTGACAGGGTCAGGTGGGACTACCTCTGGTGCACTTTAGAAGCTTTTCATATACCCCCTCAGTTTATCAGGGCGATAAAGGTATTATACTCAGCCCCTACAGCAAAAATTAATGGAGTTGGTTTTCAGTCTATCCCTTTTAACATCTTGAATGGAACCAGACAGGGATGCCCCCTGTCCCTGATGCTATTTGCATTGGCTATAGAGCCTTTGGCTCAGCTCATCAAAAAAGACTCTGATATAATGGGCATCAACTTTGGAGGGTCAACCCACAAGATAGCGCTATTCGCAGACGATGTTACTTTACTACTCACGTCACCATCCACATCTCTGCCAGCAGTCTTTAAGTGTCTAGATGTTTTTTCTAAATGTAGCTTCTATAAGCTGAATTATTCAAAGACTGAAGTTCTACATATTAATATCCCAAATACAGAGCTGAAACTTCTACAAAGAAAATATGACTTCCAGCGGTCTGCTGTTTCTATCAAACACTTGGGCATTCACCTAAGTCCAGACCCTGATGTTATAATTCAGAAAAACTTCTCTGACCGGGTACCGGAATTTAAAAAGCTTCTTGAAAGCTGGGAATTTAGAGAATTCTCGTGGACATGGCGAATTGCTGCGGTCAAAATGTCACTTCTCCCTAAAATCACATACCTATTTAGGTGCATAACCCTTACGGTTCCGAGACCAATTCTAAATAAATTACAGAGCCTAATCTCGAGATATGTCTGGAAGGGAGGGAGACCTAGAATTGCTACTGCGACCATTCAACAACCTATCGATAGAGGGGGTTTGGCCTATCCGAGCGTTCTGATCTATCATGATGCTGCACACCTGGCCCATCTTATGAGTTGGAGCCTGAGGGTTGACCAGCACAGGTGGTATGAGGTAGAGCAGTCCCTTCTTCCTGGGGGTGTTCTGCTTCCCGACCTACCCTGGATACCGGTGCATGTACGTACGACTCTTCAGATTACTCACCCCATCATTCTAAATACCTTGTTGCATTGGGATTCCAGAAAAAACATGGAATCTATTGCCCCTCACCCCTCACCCCTCTATAAATTACGAAACATCCTGATCTCTATGCCTGAGACCCATGTGAATAGCTGGTCTGAAGCTGCCAACATGTCCATTGCATCTCTATACAGTGAGGATATACTCTTGTCATTTGAGGAGGTTAAGACTAAACTCTCCATACCTTCTACTCTGGGGTTTGAATTTATCAGACTTGCGAGTATCCTCAAAGCTTGGGGACTATCGGGACAACCTACAAGAAGTCCTGCTAGATGGGAGCAAAGATGGAACATGGGCAAATTGCTTAGGGGAAAGAAATTGCTTTCTTTCCACTATAATCTCATGATCATGCCTCTACAACCTACAAAGCACAGCCAATATAAGGCCTGGGAACGGGAACTTCAAACTGACAATGAGATTGTGATATGGCTCGGCGAGCTTGTTAAAGCAAAGAAAATTTTACACAGTGCAACACTATGGGAACTATATTATAAGATGACTACTCGATGGCACTTCGTCCTGATTACACTGAATAAATACTATAAAACGACATCCCCCTTGTGCTGGCGGAATTGCGGGCACTTGGGCACACAAGCTCATATATGGTGGGACTGCCCTATAGTCATGGAGGCCTGGGGATTTGCATTTAACACTCTTAACTTGCTTGGCATCTCCTTGAGCCCAATACCTTCCGTGGGTCTCCTGCATCACAAATTACCAGTTATGTCTGAAGCAGACAAACATATTACCCTGTATGTCCTTATGGCCACTAAGCTGGCTATTGCCAGGGATTGGAAACAAACATCTTGCCCTTCACCCAAAAAAATAATCGCAATAATTGATCATATTAGAAAGATGGAGGAGTTTGCATTTAGAAGCTTAAACAAGTTAGAACGTTACCAGGAAATCTGGAGCAAATGGAATGAGATACATTGTCCATAGACATATAAAAGTATATAGTATATGATTTTTTTTTTTTTTATGAAGTAGTGATCTGACTGACATGCTCTTTCCATCCCCACCTCCCCCCCTTTTTTTTTTTTTTTCCTTCCCTTCTCATCTCCACCCCCCCACTCTCCTATTCTACTAACTGAAGCCCTGAGTACTTGGCACTCTCATCTATATACACCCTATCACAACCCAACTTCGCAAATTCACTCTCTTAGAGAAATGAATTAATTGTTAATGCAAATAAGACTTGATCCCAATACTGGGAAACAATTATTATAACTGGGATGCACTGAGTGATTTGAGGTTAGGATACAAGTTTGTTATCTAAAAATATATATTTCCACATATAAGAAAGTATCCTACGTAACTGGGAAAATATAAATAAAAATAAAAAATGAGGTTACAATATATGTATTCATGTTCTTGCTCTCTTAGTAAAACTACTATGTTTCTTATATTTCTTATATTTTGTGCCAACTCTGCCATGTGTAAATGTCATTTGGTGCCTTAAGAACTATGTATTTGATGTCTTGAAGTAGTTTGACTGTACAGATTGTGTACTATTTGGCCTTATGTTTTGGCTATATTTGTTAAACTTATATTGTACCTCAATAAAAAAACTATTTTAAAAAAAAGAATAGTACTACTTAACACACCACTCATATCTGGTGGCACAGTAGATTGCACGCGTAGTGCGCCAAATTTGAAGTAGGAGGACCGACCAAGCATCTTTTTCAATCTCCCGGTTCCTAAAATCCATGCCATATACACGTCCCCTGGCGCCGCAACTGCCTCTGGAAACCTTACCATGGGTCCCAGACCGTACGTCTTGTAATTCTCTGTCTGGGAAATTATCTATCTATCAAATCTATCTATTTATCTATCAAATCTATCTATCTATCTATCTATCTATCTATCTATCTATCGTATCTATCAAATGTATCTATTGCATCTATTGATCTATCTAATCTATGTATCTATTTATCTATCTATTAAATATATCTATCTCGTGGCCGGACTGTTATCTGACATCCACTTGTGTTTCGTCCAAATGTCCGTCGGCCAAATGTCCGTCGGCTAAAAGTCCGGCGACGATTGCACGCGCAGTGCCCCAAATTTGAAGTAGGAGGACCGACCAAGCATCTTTTTCCATCTCCCGGTTCCTAAAATCGATGCCATATACACCTCCCCTGATTGGGGACGGAACAGGGATTAAACTGATAGGAATAGTACTACTTAACACACCTTAAAATAACGCAGAGAGAGGCAACGCAGAGAGAGGAGTCTGAGGAAGAGGAGTCAGAGGAGGAAGGTGGCTTTGAGGAGGTGGAAGACCAAACACAGCAGGCGTCCCAGGGGGCTTGTTGTCACCTTTCGGGGACCCTTGGTGTTGTACGTGACTGGGTGGAGGAAGAGACCTTCAATGACATCATTGAGGACAAGGAACGGGACATGGCTAGCTTGGTATCCAACCTTGTACAAATGGGGAGTTTGCGGTTGTTCAAATGGACTGTTTGTGGTTGTTTGCGGTGTGTTAAATGGGGAGTTTGGTCTGTCACTGTGAAGCGGGCGTAACCCTTACACTACCTGATCGATACAACATCATACCTGATGTTTTAAAGCATGTTATTCCAAACAATTTAGGAATGTTAGGTGATTTATGCCCTTTATGGATTAAAACCAGACCCTGCATCAACTATGTAATTTTCCGTGGGAGTTTTCCCATGGATCCCCCTCCGGCATGCCACAGTCCAGGTGTTAGTACCCTTGAAACAACTTTTCCATCACTATTGTGGCCAGAAAGAGTCCCTGTGGGTTTTAAAGTTCGCCTGCCTATTGAAGTCTATGGCGGTTCGCCCGGTTCGCCCGTTTGCGAACATTTGCGGATGTTCGCGTTCGCTGTTCGCGAACGGAAAATTTTAAGTTTGCGACATCACTATCTGCAAGCAATTGGGCTCTTAGGATTACATTCTAAGGGGGTTCATGGTGGATAGAAATGGAGGAGAGGGACTGGTATTAGGAAAGGTTAGTGTAGGTTGTATGCATCCCTCAGAAGAGTCTATAGGGAAAGCTTGAAGGTTTGAAAACTATGGGAGAGTCTTGTGGAGTGAGGCAGAGAGTTCCACAAGATGGGGGCCAGTCTAGAGAAGTCCTGTAAACGGGAATGTGAGGAGGTAACAAGAGAGGAGAAGAGTAGAAGGTTGTGAGCAGAGCAAAGGGGACGGGAGGGAGAGTATCTGGAGACAAGGTCTGAAATATAGAGGGGAGCAGTGCAGTTGAGGGCTTTGTATGTCAGAGTCAAAATTTTCTGTTTAATCCTGGAGGCAAGAGGAAGCCAGTGAAGGGATTGGCAGAGAGGTGCAGCAGATGAAGAGTGACGTGTAAGGAAGATTAGCCTGGCAGAGGCATTCATTATGGATTGTAAAGGAGCTAGATGGCAGCTATGGAGACCAGGGTAGATAGAGTTGCAGTAGTCAATGCGGGAAAGGATTAGAGAGTGGATTAAAATCTTAGTTGTGTCTTGTGTAAAGAATTGTCTAATTTTAGAGGTTTTTAAGGTGAAAGTGGCCGGATTTAGCCAAGGCTTGAATGTAAAGAGTGAAAGAAAGATCTGAGTCAAGTGTGACCCCAAGACATCGGGCATGCGGGGTAGGGGTAAATATGGAGTTGTCGCCAGTTATAGAGAGATGGGGGGTGGAGATTTTAGAAGAAGGGGGGGAAATAAAGAGCTCAGTTTTGGAGAGATTTAACTTAAGGTAGTAAGAGGACCGCCATGAAGAGATGTGAGAAAGACAGTTAGTGACACGGGTTAGCAAGGAAGGAGATAGGTCTGGAGCAGAGATGTAGATTTGTGTGTCGTCAGCATACAAATGATATTGAAACCCGTGGGACATTATTAGGGATCCTAATGATGATGTGTAGATTGAGAAGAAAAGGGGACCGAGGACAGAGCCTTGTGGTACCCCAACAGAAAGTGGTAACGGGGCAGAGGAAGCCCCAGAGAAGGCTACACTAAAGGTATGGTTAGACAGGTAGGAAGAGAACCACAAGAGGGCTGTGTCACAAATGCCGAAGGATTGGAGGGTTTGAAGCAAAAGAGGGTGGTCAACAGTATTGAAGGCTGCAAACAGATCAAGGAGGATAAGCAGAGAGAAGTTGCCTTTGGATTTTTCTGTAAGTAGGTCGTTGGTAGCGTTAACGATTGCTGTCTCTGTGGAGTGATGGGGGCGAAATCCAGATTGCAGTGGGTCAAGGAGGGAGTGTAATGTAAGGAAATGGGATAGGCGTGCATGTACTAGCTTTTCAAGAAGCTTTGAGGCTAGAGGGAGTAGGGAAATACGGTGGTAGTTGGATGAGGAGGTTGGATCGAGAGAAGGTTTTTTTGAGTATAGGTGTGACCAGTGCATTTTAGAGATGAGGGAATATACCAGTGGTGTGAGAGAGGTTGAAAATGTGTGTTAGTATAGGGGTAAGGGTAGAAGAGATGGAGAGGAGTAGCTGTGAGGGGATGGACTTGATGCATGGGCACAAACAGCATATGTGCATATGCCTCTGAAAAACAGTAATAACTTTTATTACAAGCATTTTTGCTAATGGAAGTATATTGAAAGAATCCTTTTATTGACATATGAAATTCACCTATGCACATTTAAATTTTGACCTTTCTTTCCCTTAAACCCCTTAACGACCGAGGATGTGCCAGGCACATCCTACAAAAAGTAGTCGTTAAAGACCAAGGATGTGCCTGGCACATCCTCAGTGTTTTCAAGTGGTGGAAGCAATCGTGATCGCTTCCAGGCGCTTTTAGGGTATTGCAGTGATGCCTCGATATTGAGGCATCCTGCAATACCCTTTTGTTAGCCACTGATGCAGAGAGAGCCACTACCCGCTACATTAATGCTAATAACTATGGGAAGGAGGGAGAGGGAGGGGGGAATAAATGTTGGAAAATGCATCTGGGAGGGGGAGGGTGTAGGGTATTGAAGAGGGGCATCTACACTACAGAAAAATACTGTTGTTTTTTTTCTGCCAGTACTTAAGATGGCGGTGACAATTGTGAGGTGGGGGAGGGAAGAGAGCTGTTTGAGGGGGGTCAGGGAGGCAACAGGCAGTGGGATGTGTCAAGTGGGAGTCTGGTCTCTACTCTAAAATTAAAATTAACCCTACAAGCTACTTAATTAACCCCTTCACTGCTGGGCATAAAACAAGTGTGGTGCGCAGCGGCATTTAGCAACCTTCTAATTACCAAAAAGCAATGCCAAAGACATATGTCTGCTATTTCTGAACAAAGGGGATCTCAGAGAAGCATTTACAACCACTTGTGCCATAATTGCACAAGCTGTTTGTAAATAATTTCAGTTAGAAACCTAAAGTTTGTGAAAAAAAATTTTTTACTTGATTGCATTTGCCGGTGAAATGGTGGCATGAAATATACAAAAATGGGCCTAGATCAATACTTTGGGTTGTGTACTAAATATATATATATATATATATATATATATATATATATATGTGTGTGAAGAGTTATTCAGGGATTCCTGACAGATATCAGTGTTACAATGTAACTATCGCTAATTTGGGGGGGGGGGGGGGAATCGGTTGGAAATAGCAAACTGCTACCTGTACTTATTTCCCTATAATTTGCAAAAAAAAAAAAGCAAAGAACATGTAAACATTGGGTATTTCTAAACTCAGGACAAAATTTAGACACTATTTAGCATGGGTGTTTTTTGGTGGTTGTAGATGTGTAACAGATTTTGGTGGTCAAAGTTAGAAAAGTGTGTTTTTTTTCCATTTTTTCATCATATTTTATAATTTTTTTATAGTAAATTATAAGATATGATGAAAATAATGGTATCTTTAGAAAGTCCATTTAATGGCGAGAAAAACAGTATATAATATGTGTGGGTACAGTAAATGAGTAAGAGGAAAATTACAGCTAAACACAAACACTGCAGAAATGTAAAAATAGCCCTGGTCCTTAATTGTAAGAACATTGAAAAGTGTTGTGGTCACTAAGGGGTTAAACATATCTTTTTTTGGCATTTAATAAAATGCAATAATTTAAAAAGAAAAAAAATAGAAACCTGTTCTGGGGAAAATGTATCAAGCCCCAGACGGACAAGTTCTCAAGCCCTATCCACCACGAATCACCATGTACGATGCAGCATTGCTTGGTGAAATGTAAGAATCCACATGAGTGCTATTCTATTTTATTTCATTAAAGCAAGCAATCTTTCAATTACTTAAAGTGAATGTAAATTTTGATGCTAATGTGCCCGGTTTTTAAAAATTCGATTAAAAACAGGCACTTTAATTCATCAAAATTTACATTTCACTTGTTTTGTGAAAAAATACTTAACTTTTAAACTTGACAGCTGCTCCAGCTTCCTCCGGTTGTCACAAGCCATTTCTGATGTCAGAAATGATGGATGGGTCATCCTCCAATCACGGCTTCCCCCGGGGGAATCAGTGTCTGATTCAATGCCGTGATTGGAGGAAGCCGGATTCCTCATTTTAGACCCAGGAAGAGGCTTTGAGACGAGTGGAGGAAGCTGGAGCTGCTGTCAAGAGTAAAAGGAACGTTTTTTTTTCACAACATGAGTGAAATGTAAATTTTAATCGAATTTTTAAAAACCGGGCACTTTAGCATCAAAATTTACATTCACTTTAAATACTATATTTTGGATAGATGGCCTAAAATTGGAAAAATGATAGGTCCTGGCCCTATCTTCTCTTGTACAATCATACCAATGTAGCCTAGTGATTAGCTTTGTGGCTGTGCAAACGTTGGTTTGAATCCAGCTGCCGATGTTGAGCTAAATGTCCCTTTTGTTACTAATCGCAATCCGTTTAAAATAAATTAATAAATGGATTGTCCATCTCTTTACTGTTCAGAGACTCTTTTTCAGATAGAAAAGCTAAAATAAGAAAACTAATGGTACTGGCCCTGCGAGCACCAATCAGTTGTCTACTGTTTGGCCTAGTGGTTAGCTGCTCTCTTTTGGAATGTTGGTGTTTGAGCAGTTAGAATCCAGTAGTGGGGGCGTTATTTTTATTTTGCAAACCTAATTCTATTGTATTTCCTGAAACCACACAAACTCTTCACCACTTATGTACCTTTTTTGATACTGTTTATTGAATTAATGGTTTAAAATAAAATATCAACGTACTGTCTATGAGGTCTTCTGGCAAAATCCAGTTTGGCCTAGTGGTTGTCTTGGATACCTTGCAAACAGATGGTTTGAAGTTCAAATCTGCTGCTAGATGCACGTCTATCCGTTTTGCAAGTCTTATTCTAGTTTATTTACTTAAAGGGACATGGAACACAATTTTTTCTTTCATGAGTCAGACAGAGCATGCAATTTTACATAACTTTCTAATTTGCTTTCATTATAACATTTTTTGTTCTTTTGGTCTCATTTGTTGAAAAGCAGGGGCGTGAGCTCAGGAGCGTGCACATGTCTGGAGCACTATATGGCAGAAGTTTTGCAAGAATGTTATCCGTTTGCAAGAGGGCTAGATGGGAGGACTATTTCCTGCCATGGAGTGCTCCAGACACCTACCTAGATATCTCTTCAACAAAGAATACCATGGGATAGAAGCAAACTTGATAACAGCAGTGAATTGGAAACTTTTTTGAAATTTTGTATGCATTGTCTGTCTGAATCGCAAAAGACATTTTTTGGGTTTCATGCCCTTTAAACCCCTTCAATGTACCCTGTACGCCGACCGTCCGTGGAGCTTCCAAGGCTGTAGGAGTACGGGTCTCACCAACAGTGGCGAGACTGCTCTGTTTCTGCTTGCTCCGCTGCTGAGGGATGCAGTCTTGCTGCTGTAGGGCCCATGTTCCTGCAGCCCGGGAAGCACTGCAGAGAGTCAATGTACAGTCTACGGCAACCGTTGCAAAGGGGTTAAAGGGCCATTAAACACTAAATACATTTAATGGGGCCCTCTCTAATTATGGGTGCTGTCATTTTAGAACCTAGGTTTCACTGCAGGTATTTGAAGGAGAGTTGCTGCACATGAGCAAACACTTCAGCACTGGAATGCAGTGGATGCCAGATTCACACAATGCAGCACCCATGACAAGAGAAATGCAGGAAATTACCTCAACGCTATGCTTATAAAATGCACCCATGACTAGAGAAACGCAGGCAGTAACCTCAACGCTATGCTTATAAAATGCACGCATGACTAGAGAAATGCAGGCAATAAATTTAACGCTATGCTTATAAAATGCCCCCATGACTAGAGAAACGCAGGCAGTAACCTCAACGCTATGCTTATAAAATGCATACAGTGTTTTCAATTGCCCTCTAACAGCAAGCCATTTATATTTACTGCCTGTACACTGTTTCTAGGATCAGTAAAAAGAAAAAGAAAAAGGGTACTGGAGCGGTGGGCTCCGGGACGGTGGGTCATTGCGGAGTTGAGGTTAGCTTAGTGGTCTTTCAAACAGTGGTACGTTTTCTAACCCAGCTGTGGTATCTTTCTTTTCATGCTCGTGTGTCTGGCTAGTAAAACATATACACAAATAGCAACCCAAAAATGCATCGACATTCGCAAACTTTATTTTATTTCCTGAAAGAAAGAAAGAAAGAAAGCCATCTCAAAGTGTTTGGGCTTTCAGTTCTAAGACACTGTTTAATGGATGAAAAAAATCTAAAAGCAGGATAATAATATGGCTTTTTAATAAAAAAAGTGTCTCACATTCTAGAAGCAAGCGCTAGTAGGTGCCCAAGTCTGTATGTTACAAGTCCTTCTCCTATAACTCTGCTGCTTGCAATTCAAATCCGTCCCGTACTCGCACAACACATTCTTCTAGATATAATAAAAACTATCTCATTGATAGGCTATACACTCCTTTCCTTTGACTTGTGGAGAGTAACACACGCACAAACACGCACGCTCACGCACATATACACATGTGAACAAAAGCGATAAGGGCACTGGATCTGTATCGGCCACCTCTTTCAGCAATTTATCACTTATAGCCCAGAAAAGGCCAGTGAGCCAGTTCATGGAAGTATTAGGATTTCTTTCATTAGAAAAGTAGGGGGGACCTAAGGCGCTAGACATGCTAGAGGCAATCGATATGCCGCTAAAACTCCTTCCACATATTCCCCTTCCATCTCACTAGATCCCAGATTTGACCCCATCACCTAAACCCTGTATTACAATCAGATCTTGTTCCACAAGATCCCTTGCACACCTCTGTGTTGCAAAGCCCGTTCTACATACGCCTGCTCCCTTCTGATCTAACTCTTTGCACTTCTAACAGCCCCCACATCCTTATTGCATGCTCATCCGAAGATCCCACACCCCATTCTAGATTCCAGGATCCACCTTATCTTTCCCTTTATACCAATACACTTCTGACCACCAATTCTCTTTCTAGATCCTACTTATCCAGCCTCTCTATCTAACCCATTGTTACTTGCTGGTCTTCCATCACAGTTTTCACTCTTACTACTCCAGTCACCATCCATGCCAGACCGCTGCCCCTCAAGGTTTATAGCCTACCTTTCCCTACCAGACCCATCCCCTCTGCATCATTTTACATGAAGGACATGCAGCATAAAAATAAAAAAATGTCAGCTGCAACTTGATTCAAACTCCAAACCTTCCACTTCTAAGGGTGCTTTCTTCCCCCCTAAGCCACAGAGCTCTACAATGCTTGTTGAATCAGAGAGCTGCTGTGAGGCAGTGGTAGGGTCATGGCGAAGCCATACGAAGCGCAGGGCCACTGGTTCAAATCCACCCTGGCTTCCTAGGCCATGACCCTATGTCTTCTACCCATATCAAGGCATACTTACCATCCTCTGGGAAAATGGGCTGCAAATATAAAACCTGCCATCCTCCTGGATGCTTTCATTGGTCTGCGCAGAGCTCCGTAACTAGAATCTGCCATGTAAGAAAGGGGCTATGGTGGTACTGCCATAGGGGATATGGAAGGACAGGCACAAAGTTGGGGGGAAAAAGTTGGGAAAATTCGAATGGGAGCCTGGAGCTGATAGCCATTGAGGGGGAGGGGGTGGGAAGGATGGGATGGGGAAAGTAGTAACTGTGACTAAAGCAAGCTTTACTGGGAAAAATAGGAGGGGGGATTTTCAGAGGGGGAGGAACCTGGTAGGGGAATTGGGATGCAGTATGGAGAGGAGTTTACTGGGAATAGAGCCTGGAAAGAAAAAGGATCGTCAGGCATTTGGAAGGGGAGAAGTAGGATGCAGATCTTGGGAGGAGGTGTTCCTGAATGTGAAAGATTAAGATTGGAGTAGGGGGTGTGAGACATAGAGTGTGTGTGTGTCTAGTTAAGAAAATATAAAGTGGAGTTGCAGGGGAACTCCTCATCCCAATCATTTCCCTCTCCAGACACTACTCTTACCTATTATTTTTCTTACCCCCCCTAGACTCCTCCCCTAACTACATCCCATTTTCCCCACCAGGGTCCTCCCCTCTATTATCCCTACCAGGCTCCTCCCCCCTCCTATATTTTCCCTTGGAACTCATCCCATTTTCCCCACCAGGCTCCTCCCCCTCCATCGCATTTTCCCCACCAGGCTCCTCCCCCTCCTATATTTTCCCTTGGAACTCTTCTCATTTTCCCCACCAGGCTCCTCCCCTCTATTTTCCATACCTGGCTCCTCCCTCCTCCTATATTTTCCCTGGGAACTCATCCCATTTTCCCCACCAGGCTCCTCCCCTCCATTCTCCCTACCTGGCTCTTCATCCCATCTTCCCCATCAGGGTCCTCCCCCTCCATTTTCTCTACCTGGCTCCTCCCTCCTTAAAGCAAGCAGTCTCTCAACTACTTAAAAAAAATCTATATTTTGGATGGATGCATGGCCTAAAATTGGAACAATAATGAGTACTGGCCCTGTCCATTCAGCACCAAGGAGCTAATGTAGCCTAGTGGTTAGCTTTGAATGCTGTCCATTCAGCATCAAAGAGCTAATGTAGCCTAGTGGTTAGCTTTGTGGCTTTGCAGCTCAAATATTGTTGGTTCAAATCCAGTTGCTGGATGACCTTTTTTTTGTAACCAATAGCAATCCATTGTGAAATTTTATTTTGCAAGCTGTATTGCCTTCATCTCTCAGCCATGTACCATTTGGCCTAGTGGTTAGCTGTGCAGCCTTTGGAAGATAATGCTTGAATGGTTCGAATCCCGCAGCGGGAGGGGGAATACTTTTGTTTTGTAAACCAAATTCTATTTTATTTTTCTGAAAGCAACTAACCTTGCTATTACTTATACACTGTTAATACTGTATTAATGTTGCAAAAAATTATGGCTACTGGCCCCGCCTGCTGCATGCGGAGCATGCTCTTGTGGCTCGGTGGTTAGCTTTGTAGCATTGTAAAAAGGGAGTTAAAGGTTTGAACCCAGTTGTGCCCCCTGATTTTAATACGGCATGCCTTTTAAGTAAGATAGCAATCCAAAGATAAATATTATTTTACTAATTGAATTCTATCTGCGCTTCATGGGCCATGACCCTAACCACTGCTCCACAGCAGCTTTCTGAATCAACCAGGTGTGTGTGGACTCACCTATTTTAATATTAAGCTAATGAGTGGCTTAGTTGGGAAGAAAGCAGCCTTGGAAGTTGAAGGTTCAGAGTTTGAATCCAGCTACAACTACCAGTTTTTTTTCATGTAAAATGTTACAGCTAGCACGTGCCAAAAATGATTTTTATTTTGTTATTTATTTTCCCGTAAGTCTTATTCTATTTTGTTTCCTTAGAGCAAGTCATCTCTTTACTGTTATACGCTGTTTCTTGGATTAACTGTTGAAAATCAGAAAACGAATGGGCACTGACACTGTCAGCACTCTCCAGAGAATTTTAGATTGGCCTGGTGTTTAGCTTTGCAGCCTTGCAAGCAGAGGCTTTAGTGCTCAAATTCATTTATAGGTGCTGGAGCATTTTGCCAATGCTATTCTATTGTATTTCCTTAAAGCAAGCAGTCTCTCAACTACTTAAAAAAAACTATATTTTGGATGGATGGATGGCCTAAAATTGGAACAATAATGGGTACTGGCCCTGTCCATTCAGCAACAAGGAGCTAATGTAGCCTAGTGGTTAGCTTTGTGGCTTTGCAGCTCAAAGGTTGCTGGTTCAAATCCAGGTGCTGGATGACCATTTTTTTTTAACCAATAGCAATGCATTGTGAAATTTTGTTTTGCAAGCTGTATTGCCTTCAGCTCTCAGCCATGTATCATTTGGCCTAGTGGTTAGCTGTGCAGCCTTGGGAAGCTAATACTTGAATGGTTCGAATCCAGGAGTGGGAATACTTTTGTTTTGTAAACCAAATTCTATTTTATTTTTCTGAAAGTAAATAACCTTGCTATTACTTATACACTGTTAATACTGTATTAATGGTGCAAAAAATTATGGCTACTGGCCCTGCCTGCTGCATGCGGAGCATGTTCTTGTGGCTCGGTGGTTAGCTTTGTAGCATTGTAAAAAGTTTTGAACCCAGTTGTGCCCCCTGCTTTTAATGTGGCATGCCAGTTTGGCCTAGTGGTTGGCTTGGATACCTTGCAAACAGATGGTTTGGAGTTCAAATCTGCTGCTAGATGCACGTCTATCCGTTTTGCAAGTCTTATTCTAGTTTATTTACTTAAAGGGACATGAAATCCACATTTTTTTCTTTTTCTTTCATGATTCCGACAGAGCATGCGACTTTACGCAACTTTCTAATTTGCTTCTATTATAACATTTTCCTTGTTCTCTGTCTCTTTTGTTGAAAAGCAGGGCGGGAGCTCAGGAGCCTGCACGTGTCTTGAGCACTGTATGGCAGCAGTTTTGCAAGAATGTTATCCGTTTGCAAGAGGGCTAGATGGGAGGACTATTTCCTGCCATGGAGTGCTCCAGACACCTACCTAGATATCTCTTCAACAAAGAATACCATGGGATAGAAGCAAACTTGATAACAGCAGTGAATTGGAAACTTTTTTGAAATTTTGTATGCATTGTCTGTCTGAATCGGAAAAGACATTTTTTGGGTTTCATGTCCTTTAAACCCCTTCAATGTACCCTGTACGCCGACCGTCCGTGGAGCTTCCAAGGCTGTAGGAGTGCGGGTCTCACTAACAGTGGCGAGACTGCTCTGTTTCTGCTTGCTCCGCTGCTGAGGCATGCAGAAATCGCACGGTCTCGCTGCTGTTGGGGAGGCCCATGTTCCTGCAGCCCGGGAAGCACTTCAGAGGGTCAATGTACAGGCTACGGCAGCCGTCGCAAAGGGGTTAAAGAGCCATTAAACACTAAATACATTTAATGGGGCCCTCTCTAATTATGGGTGCTGTCATTTTAGAACCTAGGTTTCACTGCAGGTATTTGAAGGAGAGTTTCTGCACATGAGCAAACACTTCAGCACTGGAATGCAGTGGATGCCAGATTCACACAATGCAGCACCCATGACAAGAGAAACCCAGGCAGTAACCTCAACGCTATGCTTATAAAATGCACCCATAACTAGAGAAACCCAGGCAGTAACCTCAACGCTATGCTTATAAAATGCACCCATGACTAGAGAAACGCAGGCAGTAACCTCAACGCTATGCTTATAAAATGCACCCATGACTAGAGAAACGCAGGCAGTAACCTCAACGCTATGCTTATAAAATGCATACAGTGTTTTCAATTGCCCTCTAACAGCAAGCCATTTATATTTACTGCCCGTACACTGTTTCTAGGATCAGTAATGTAAAAGAAAAAACAAAAAACAAAAGAAAAAGGGTACTGGAGCGGTGGGCTCCGGGACGGTGGGTCATTGCGGAGTTGAGGTTAGCTTAGCGGTCTTTCAAGCAGTGGTACGTTTTCTAACCCAGCTGTAGTATCTTTCTTTTCATGCTCGTGTGTCTGGCTAGTAAAACATATACACAAATAGCAACCCAAAAATGCATCGACATTTGCAAACTTTATTTTATTTCCTGAAAGAAAGAAAGAAAGAAAGAAAGAAAGAAAGCCATCTCGAAAGTGTTTGGGCTTTCAGTTCTAAGACACTGTGTAATGGATGAAAAAAATCTAAAAGCAGAATAATATGGCTTTTTAATAAAAAAAATGACTCACATTCTAGAAGCAAGCGCTAGTAGGTGCCCAAGTCTGTATGTTACAAGTCCTTCTCCTATAACTCTGCTGCTTGCAATCCAAATCCGTCCCGTACTCTCTGCAAGGAGAGACGCTGACTTCATCACGCCCCAGGACAATTGCTTTTAAGGCTTGCAGAGCATCCTCGCTTCGCCGTCCCAACACATTCTTCTAGATATAATAAAAACTATCTCATTGATAGGCTATACACTCCTTTCCTTTGACTTGTGGAGAGTAACACACACGCACAAACACGCACGCTCACGCACATATACACGTGTGAACAAAAGAGATAAGGGCACTGGATCTGTATCGGCCACCTCTTTCAGCAATTTATCACTTATAGCCCAGAAAAGGCCAGTGAGCCAGTTCATGGAAGTATTAGGATTTCTTTCATTAGAAAAGTAGGAGGGACCTAAGGCGCTAGACATGCTAGAGGCAATCGATATGCCGCTAAAACTCCTTCCACATATTCCCCTTCCATCTCACTAGATCCCAGATTTGACCCCATCACCTAAACCTTTTATTACAATCAGATCTTGTTCCACAAGATCCCTTGCACACCTCTGTGTTGCAAAGCCCATTCTACATACGCCTGCTCCCTTCTGATCTAACTCTTTGCACTTCTACCAGCCCCCACATCCTTATTGCATGCTCATCCGAAGATCCCACACCCCATTCTAGATTCCAGGATCCACCTTATCTTTCCCTTCATACCAATACACTTCTGACCACCAATTCTCTTTCTAGATTCTACTTATCCAGCCGCTCTATCGAACCCATTGTTACTTGCTGGTCTTCCATCACAGTTTTCACTCTTACTGCTCCAGTCACCATCCATGCCAGACCGCTGCCCCTCAAGGTTTATAGCCTACCTTTCCCTACCAGACCCATCCCCTCTGCATCATTTTACATGAAGGACATGCAGCATAAAAACAAAAAAAATGTCAGCTGCAACTGGGTTCAAACTCCAAACCTTCCACTTCCAAGGCTGCTGTCTTACCCCCTAAGCCACAGAGCTCTACAATGCTTGATGAATCAGAGAGCTGCTGTGAGGCAGTGGTAGGGTCATAGCCTACGAAGCGCAGGGCCACTGGTTGAAATCCATCCTGGCTTCCTAGGCCATGGCCCTATGTCTTCTACCCATATCAAGGCATACTTGCCATCCTCTGGGAAAATGGGCTGCAAATATAAAACCTGCCATCCTCCTGGATGCTTACATTGGTCTGCGCAGAGCTCCGTAACTAGAATCTGCCATGTAAGAAAGGGGCTATGGTGGTACTGCCATAGGGGATATGGAAGGACAGGCACAAAGTTGGGGGGAAATAGTTGGGAAAATTAGAATGGGGGCCTGGAGCTGATAGCCATTGAGGGGGAGGGGGTGGGAAGGATGGGATGGGGAAAGTAGTAACTGTGACTAAAGCAAGCTTTACTGGGAAAAATAGGAGGAGGGATTTTGAGAGGGGGAGGAACCTGGTAGGGGAATTGGGATGCAGTATGGGGAGGAGTTTACTAGGAATAGAGCCTGGAAAGAAAAAGGATCGTCAGGCATTTGGAAGGGGAGAAGTAGGATGCAGATCTTGGGAGGAGGTGTTCCTGAATGTGAAAGATTAAGATTGGAGTAGGGGTGTGAGACATAGAGTGTGTGTGTGTGCATGTGTGTGTCTAGTTAAGAAAATATAAAGTGGAGTTGCAGGGAAACTCCTCCTCACAATCCATTTCCTCTCCAGACACTACTCTTACCTATTATTTTTCTTACCCCCTAGACTCCTCCCCTAACTACATCCCATTTTCCCCACCAGGCTCCTCCCCTCCATTTTCCCTACCTTGCTCTTCATCCCATCTTCCCCATCAGGGTCCTCCCCCTCCATTTTCTCTACCTGGCTCCTCCCCTCCTCCTATATTTTCGCTGGGCACTCATCCCATCTTCCCCACCCAGGCTCCTCCCCCTCCTATATTTTCCCTTGGAACACTTCCCATTTTCCCCACCAGGCTCCTCCCCTCCTCCTATATTTTCCTTGGGAACTCTTCCCATTTTCCCCACCAGGCTCCTCCCCTCTATTTTCCATACCTGGCTCCTCCTTCCTCCTATATTTTCCTTGGGAATTCATCCCATCTTCCCCACCAGGCTCCTCCCCTCCTATATTTTACCTTAGAACTCTTCCCATTTTCCCCACCATGCTCCTCCCCTCTATTATCCCTACCAGGCTCCTCCTATATTTTCCCTGGGAACTTATCCCATCTTCCCATCAGGCTCCTCCCCCTCCATTTTTCCTAACTGGCTCCTCCCTCCTCCTATATTTTCCCTGGGCACTTATCCCATCGCCCCCACCTCCTATATTTTCTATTGGAACTCTTCCCATTTTCCCCACCAGGCTCCTCCCCTCCTCCTATATTTTCCTTGGGAACTCTTCCCATTTCCCCCACCAGGTCCTCCCCTCTATTTTCCATACCTGGCTCCTCCTTCCTCCTATATTTTCCTTGGGAATTCATCCCATCTTCCCCACCAGGCTCCTCCCCCTCCTATATTTTGCCTGGGAACTCATCCTATTTACCCCACAAGGCCCCTCTATTTTCCCTACCTGGATCCTCCCCATCCTATACTTTCCCTGGGAACTCATCCCATTTTACCCACCAGGCTACTCCCCTCTATTTTCCCTACCTGGCTCCTCCCCCTCCTGTACTTTCCCTGGGAACTCATTCCATATTACCCACCAGGCTCCTCCCCTCCTACTTTTCCCAGTGAAGCCCCCTTTATTCCCAATTGCAACTTACCCATCTAATCTTTATTGCTAGGTCCCAGGACCCCCATTGCATGGCATCATTGCCCCTCCAGTTATGGAACTCTGTGCAGACCAATGCAAGCATCCAGGAGGATGGCAGATTTGATATTGGTAGCCCATATTGGATGGTAAGTATGCCTTGCTTTCGGTAGGGTTATGGCCTAGGAAGCCAGGGTAGATTTGAACCGGTGGCTCTGCGCTTCATGGGCCATGACCCTAACCACTGCTCCACAGCAGCTTTCGGAATCAACCAGGTGTGTGTGGACTCACCTGTTTTAATGTTAAACTAACAAGTGGCTTAGTGGGGAAGAAAGCAGCCATAGAAGTGGAAGGTTCAGAGTTTGAATCCAGCTACAACTGCCAGTTTTTTTTCATGTAAAATGTTACAGCTAGCATGTGCCAAAAATGATTTTTATTTTATTATTTATTTTCCGGTAAATCTTATTCTATTTTGTTTCCTTAGAGCAAGTCATCTCTTTACTGTTATACGCTGTTTCTTGGATTAACTGTTGAAAATCAGAAAACGAATGGGCACTGACACTGTCAGCACTCTCCAGAGAATTTTAGATTGGCCTGGTGTTTAGCTTTGCAGCCTTGCAAGCAGAGGCTTTAGTGCTCAAATTCAGTTATAGGTGCTGGAGCATTTTGCCAATGCTATTCTATTGTATTTCCTTAAAGCAAGCAGTCTCTCAACTACTTAAAAAAATATATATTTTGGATGGATGGATGGCCTAAAATTGGAACAATAATGGGTACTGGCCCTGTCCATTCAGCACAAAGGAGCTAATGTAGCCTAGTGGTTAGCTTTGAATGCTGTCAAATCAGCATCAAGGAGCTAATGTAGCCTAGTGGTTAGCTTTGTGGCTTTGCAGCGCAAAGGTTGTTGGTTCGAATCCAGTTGCTGGATGACTATTTTTTTTGTAACCAATAGCAATCCATTGTGAAATTTTGTTTTGCAAGCTGTATTGCCTTCAGCTCTCAGCCATGTACCGTTTGGCCTAGTGATTAGCCGTGCAGCCTTGGGAAGCTAATGCTTGATTGGTTCGAATTCAGGAGTGGGAATACTTTTGTTTTGTAAACCAAATTCTATTTTATTTTTCTGAAAGCACCTAACCTCGCTATTACTTATACACTGTTAATACTGTATTAATGGTGCAAAAAATTATGGCTACTGGCCCCGCCTGCTGCATGCGGAGCATGTTCTTGTGGCTCGGTGGTTAGCTTTGTAGCATTGTAAAAAGGGAGTTAAAGGTTTGAACCCAGTTGTGCCCCCTGATTTTAATGCGGCATGCCTTTTAAGTAAGATAGCAATCCAAAGATAAATATTGTTTTACTAATTGAATTCTATCAGCGCTTCATGGGCCATGACCCTAACCACTGCTCCACAGCAGATTTCTGAATCAACCAGGTGTGTGTGGACTCATCTATCTTAATATTAAATTAATGAGTGGCTTGCAAGCAGAGGCTTTAGTGCTCAAATTCATTTATAGGTGCTGGAGCATTTTGGCAATGTTATTCTATTGTATTTCCTTAAAGCAAGCAGTCTCTCAACTACTTAAAAAAACTATATTTTGGATGGATGGATGGCCTAAAATTGGAACAATAATGGGTACTGGCCCTGTCCATTCAGCACCAAGGTGCTAATGTAACTTAGTGGTTAGCTTTGTGGCTTTGCAGCTCAAAGGTTGTTGGTTCAAATCCAGGTGCTCGATGACCATTTTTTGTAACCAATAGCAATCCATTGTGAAATTTTGTTTTGCAAGCTGTATTGCCTTCATCTCTCAGCCATGTACCATTTGGCCTAGTGGTTAGCTGTGCAGCCTTGGGAAGCTAATACTTGAATGGTTCGAATCCAGGAGTGGGAATACTTTTGTTTTGTAAACCAAATTCTATTTTATTTTTCTGAAAGCAACTAACCTTGCTATTACTTATACACTGTTAATACTGTATTAATGTTGCAAAAAATTATGGCTACTGGCCCTGCCTGCTGCATGCGGAGCATGTTCTTGTGGCTCGGTGGTTAGCTTTGTAGCATTGTAAAAAGTTTTGAACCCAGTTGTGCCCCCTGCTTTTAATGTGGCATGCCTTTTAAGTAAGATAGCAATCCAAAGATACATATTATTTTACTAATTGAATTCTATTGTATTTCCTGAAAGCAAAGAAACTCTTCACAGCTTGTGTACCATTTTGATACAATTTATGGAATTACTGGTTTAACATAAAATACCAACGTATATGACATTTTCCACCGCAGTCCAGTTTGGCCTAGTGGTTGTCTTGGATACCTTGCAAACAGATGGTTTGGAGTTCAAATCTGCTGCTAGATGCACGTCTATCCGTTTTGCAAGTCTTATTCTAGTTTATTTACTTAAAGGGACATGAAATCCACATTTTTTTCTTTTTCTTTCATGATTCCGTCAGAGCATGCGACTTTACGCAACTTTCTAATTTGCTTCTATTATAAAATTTTCCTTGTTCTCTGTCTCTTTTGTTGAAAAGCAGGGGCGTGAGCTCAGGAGCCTGCATGTGTCTTGAGCACTGTATGGCAGCAGTTTTGCAAGAATGTTATCCGTTTGCAAGAGGGCTAGATGGGAGGACTATTTCCTGCCATGGAGTGCTCCAGACACCTACCTAGATATCTCTTCAACAAAGAATACCATGGGATAGAAGCAAACTTGATAACAGCAGTGAATTGGAAACTTTTTTGAAATTTTGTATGCATTGTCTGTCTGAATCGCAAAAGACATTTTTTGGGTTTCATGTCCTTTAAACCCCTTCAATGTACCCTGTACGCCGACCGTCCGTGGAGCTTCCAAGGCTGTAGGAGTGCGGGTCTCACTAACAGTGGCGAGACTGCTCTGTTTCTGCTTGCTCCGCTGCTGAGGCATGCAGAAATAGCACGGTCTCGCTGCTGTTGGGGAGGCCCATGTTCCTGCAGCCCGGGAAGCACTTCAGAGGGTCAATGTACAGGCTACGGCAGCCATTGCAAAGGGGTTAAAGAGCCATTAAACACTAAATACATTTAATGGGGCCCTCTCTAATTATGGGTGCTGTCATTTTAGAACCTAGGTTTCATTGCAGGTATTTGAAGGAGAGTTGCTGCACATGAGCAAACACTTCAGCACTGGAATGCAGTGGATGCCAGATTCACACAATGCAGCACCCATGACAAGAGAAACGCAGGCAGTAACCTCAACGCTATGCATATAAAATGCACCCATGACTAGAGAAACGCAGGCAGTAACCTCAACGCTATGCTTATAAAATGCATACAGTGTTTTCAATTGCCCTCTAACAGCAAGCCATTTATATTTACTGCCTGTACACTGTGTCTAGGATCAGTAATGTAAAAGAAAAAACAAAAAACAAAAGAAAAAGGGTACTGGAGCGGTGGGCTCCGGGACGGTGGGTCATTGCGGAGTTGAGGTTAGCTTAGCGGTCTTTCAAGCAGTGGTACGTTTTCTAACCCAGCTGTGGTATCTTTCTTTTCATGCTCGTGTGTCTGGCTAGTAAAACATATACACAAATAGCAACCCAAAAATGCATCGACATTCGCAAACTTTATTTTATTTCCTGAAAGAAAGAAAGAAAGAAAGAAAGAAAGCCATCTCGAAAGTGTTTGGGCTTTCAGTTCTAAGACACTGTTTAATGGATGAAAAAAATCTAAAAGCAGGAAAATAATATGGCTTTTTAATAAAAAAAATGACTCACATTCTAGAAGCAAGCGCTAGTAGGTGCCCTAGTCTGTATGTTACAAGTCCTTCTCCTATAACTCTGCTGCTTGCAATCCAAATCCGTCCCGTACTCGCTGCAAGGAGAGACACTGACTTCATCACGCCCCAGGACAATTGCTTTTAAGGCTTGCAGAGCATCCTCGCTTCGCCGCCCCAACACATTCTTCTAGATATAATAAAAACTATCTCATTGATAGGCTATACACTCCTTTCCTTTGACTTGTGGAGAATAACACACACGCACAAACACGCACGCTCACGCACATATACACGTGTGAACAAAAGCGATAAGGGCACTGGATCTGTATCGGCCACCTCTTTCAGCAATTTATCACTTATAGCCCAGAAAAGGCCAGTGAGCCAGTTCATGGAAGTATTAGGATTTCTTTCATTAGAAAAGTAGGAGGGACCTAAGGCGCTAGACATGCTAGAGGCAATCGATATGCCGCTAAAACTCCTTCCACATATTCCCCTTCCATCTCACTAGATCCCAGATTTGACCCCATCACCTAAACCCTGTATTACAATCAGATCTTGTTCCACAAGATCCCTTGCACACCTCTGTGTTGCAAAGCCCGTTCTACATACGCCTGCTCCCTTCTGATCTAACTCTTTGCACTTCTACCAGCCCCCACATCCTTATTGCATGCTCATCCGAAGATCCCACACCCCATTCTAGATTCCAGGATCCACCTTATCTTTCCCTTCATACCAATACACTTCTGACCACCAATTCTCTTTCTAGATCCTACTTATCCAGCCTCTCTATCTAACCCATTGTTACTTGCTGGTCTTCCATCACAGTTTTCACTCTTACTGCTCCAGTCACCATCCATGCCAGACTGCTGCCGTTCAAGGTTTATAGCCTACCTTTCCCTACCAGACCCATCCCCTCTGCATCATTTTACATGAAGGACATGAAGCATAAAAACAAAAAAAATGTCAGCTGCAACTGGGTTCAAACTCCAAACCTTCCACTTCCAAGGATGCTTTCTTACCCCCTAAGCCACAGAGCTCTACAATGCATGTTGAATCAGAGAGCTGCTGTGAGGCAGTGGTAGGGTCATAGCCTACGAAGCGCAGGGCCACTGGTTGAAATCCACCCTGGCATCCTAGGCCATGGCCCTATGTCTTCTACCCATATCAAGGCATACTTGCCATCCTCTGGGAAAATGGGCTGCAAATATAAAACCTGCCATCCTCCTGGATGCTTACATTGGTCTGCGCAGAGCTCCGTAACTAGAATCTGCCATGTAAGAAAGGGGCTATGGTGGTACTGCCATAGGGGATATGGAAGGACAGGCACAAAGTTGGGGGGAAATAGTTGGGAAAATTCGAATGGGGGCCTGGAGCTGATAGCCATTGAGGGGGAGGGGGTGGGAAGGATGGGATGAGGAAAGTAGCAGTGACGTGCTGTCATAGGAGGCAGGGGAGGCAGCGCCTCCCCTGTCCTAAGTGGGTATTACACTTTTTTTTAATTTTGTTTTATTAAAAAACATTTTTTTTTAAAGTTTATATATTTTTTTTTTAAAGTTTATAAAAAAAAAAATTGTACCCCTGGGTACCCCCCCCCCTGAATGCAGACTCCGCCATGAATGTACTAGCAACTGAGCAACAAGATTATGTGTTTGCATCCATATTGCGCAATAAAGGAGAGGCTGTGAGCCGGTCAGCTCCCCTCCATTGCGCAACATAGATGGCTTTCTAAATTTTTCTATGAGCAGCATGAGGGTGCTTATTGGCTCTTTGCCGCCCACATGCTGCCAACAGAGGCTGCTCTCTAAAAAGCCTCGAGCCAATCAGTGGTCAGGTACCGGAGCAGAGTGTCACGTGACTGTGACTGTCAGTGTCTCTGGAATTGACTCTGAAGGCGTGTTCCTGTCTAGGAGTAGGACTGGTGGCAGGAAGTGAAAAAAAGGTGGTGAAGACGGCAGTCAGTTAAGGTAAGAAATGATTTTAATTATTTTTTTAGCAGCCACCGTCTGAGAGTAACTATAGTGCAGTGAGTCAGTGTAATCCTAAAAGCAGGGGGACACTAATGTTAGCGGCAGAATCAGAGGCTTATTTACATTACATACACATGCAGCAGCAGGAGTCATGCAGCTCCAACTTTTTATACTGACTAATGTGACCACAAACACGCCTGGCTCCTGAGCGGTCAGACAGGCAGTGGTATGCTGCACTGCTACAGTACTGTTTGCCTCCATATGTCAGCGGATTGCAGAATAGTAAGGGAGGTTCAGGAAGTCGGATTCCCCTGCCCACAGTAAGAGACCAGGTTGCAAGGTCTCCTGAATGCTGCACCTGCAAGGATGTGTCAATGAGCAGCCGACTGGAGAGATTGTCAGCTAGCAGCTCTTCCACAACAGCAACAGCGTGCTATCTGACAGCTGAGCTGAGCTGGCAATTTCCCCAGCCTAATATGTGTCTAACTCTGTATTGAATCTGATTATCTGAGACTGTGTGCACTGTGTATGAGCCTCTTATGGCTATGTGTTGTCACTCAACTGTGTATCATAGCTCAAGTGAAATGTGAGTGACTGCTCAGTGTGCTGCTTCCGTTAAAAATGAAGGGTTGCTGGCAGGGAGAGAGCTGCAGAGCACAACTTTCCTCCCCACATCCTGCTGCTTCTCTTTACTGTGGGCTCAGGACACTCTATACTGCATTAAAAAAGCAATTAAAAAAAACTTACTACTTTTAACCCTTAGCTACCAGAGAGGACTGCAACTGTATTGCAGCCTTTCTGGCAACTATGGGGTTAATTACACTCCAACTTCTAGCTACCGGGCAGTAGCTTACAATGACATGGGAGGGGCTTGTTGCTTCAAGCTTCACTGCATCATCATCCTGTCTCTTGCTGAAGTGAGTATGCTCTGCTTTCATTTTGTTTTTTTAACAAGTGTGAATATTGCACCTAAATATTTAACAGTCTAATTTACAATGGACTAGTATGAACTTTTTTGTACAGAATAGCATATTCTGAATAGCTACTAAAATAGCCAGTTTAGTGTGTAGTAATACATCTATTTGTAATATGTGTGTGTGTAGTGACTGTGTGTATGTGTATATATTTATACTTTCTTATATATTTAGTCTTTAAAGGATGTGTAAACTTGTTATTGGTGGTACATCTATTTTAATGTGTGTGTAGTGACTGTGTGTGTGTGTGTGTATATATATATATATATATACATACACACACACACTTCTATATTTAGTCTTTAATGGATGTAAAATTGTTATAGGTGATACATCTATTTGGAGTATGTGTGTATCCTCAGTCCTAGAGGTATCAGTGTATGTGTGTATCCTCAGTCCTAGAGGTGTCAGTGTATGTGTGTATCCTCAGTCCTAGAGGTGTCAGTGTATGTGTGTATCCTCAGTCCTAGAGGTGTCAGTGTATGTGTGTATCCTCAGTCCTAGAGGTGTCAGTGTATGTGTGTATCCTCAATCCTAGAGATCAGTGTATGTGCGTATTCTCAGTCCTAGAGGTGTCAGTGTATGTGTTGTATCCTCAGTCCTAGAGGTGTCAGTGAGTCAGTGTATGTGTGTATCCACAGTCCTAGAGGTGTCAGTGTATGTGTGTATCCTCAGTCCTAGAGGTGTCAGTGTAGGTGTGTATCCTCAGTTCTAGAAGTGTCAGTGTATGTGTGTATCCTCACTCCTAGAGGTGTCAGTGTAGGTGTGTATCCTCAGTCCTAGAGGTGTCAGTGTATGTAGTATCCTCACTCCTAGAGGTGTCAGTGTAGGTGTGTATCCTCAGTTCTAGAAGTGTCAGTGTATGTGTGTATCCTCAGTTCTAGAAGTGTCAGTGTATGTGTGTATCCTCACTCCTAGAGGTGTCAGTGTAGGTGTGTATCCTCAGTCCTAGAGGTGTCAGTGTATGTAGTATCCTCAGCCCTAGAGGTGTCAGTGTATGAGTGTATCCTCAGTTCTAGAAGTGTCAGTGTATGTGTTGTATCCTCAGTCCTAGAGGTGTCAGTGTATGTAGTATCCTCAGCCCTAGAGGTGTCAGTGTATGTGTGTAGCCTCTGCCCTAGAGGTGTCAGTGTATGTGTGTAGCCTCAGTCCTGGAGGTGTCAGTGTATGTGTGTATTTTTCTTTTATGATTCAGATCAGGTATACAATTAATTAGAAAATTTACAATTTACTTCTATTATTTAATTTGCTTCCTTCTCTTGTTATCCTTTGCTGAAAGGTTTATCTAGGAAAGCTCAGGAGCAGCAAAGAACCTATGTTCTAGCTGCTGATTGGTGGCTGCATCTATAAACCGATTGTCATTGGCTCACCCATGTGTTCAGTTAGAAACCTGTAGTGCATTGCTGCTATTTCAAATGATACAAAGAGAATGAAGGAGATTAGATAAAAAGTAAACTGGAAAGTAGTTTCAAATAATTGTCTGTTCTACCTAAATCATGAAATAAAAATGTAGGGTTTCATGTCCCTTTAAGAAATACAATTGCAGTTGCTTTGTAAGGAAGGATAAAAACTAATAGAGCATACAAATCATGGATTGTGTTACTTAAAGGGATAGTAAAGTCAAAATTAAACTTGAATGTTTGAGATAGAGCATGTCATTTTAAGACACTTTTAAATTCATTTTTATTTTCAAATGTACCTTTTTTTTTCTTAGTATCCCTTGTTGAAAACTAATACACACATCATACACTAGTGGGAGCTAGCTGCTGATTGGTGCCTGCACACATTTGTCCCTTGTTATTGGCTAACTAGATGTGTTTGTATGTTCTATCCAAACCAGGAAAGAACATTTTGGGGTTTCCTGTCCCTTTAAGATGTATTTTAGTAGATGAATGTTAGTTTGTTTCACAATGTTAAAGGAGCATTAAACACAATTTTTTTCTTACATGTTTCAGATAAAAAAAATAAAAATATTGAACAACTTTACATTTTACTTCTTTTGGTATTATTTGAAAAGCATACCTAGATAGGCTAAGGAGCAGCAATGCACTACTGGGAGCACCTGGTGATTGGTGGCTGCACATATGTGCCTCTTGTCATTGGCTCATTTAATGTGTTCAGTTAGCACCCAGTAGTTCATTGCTGCATATCCTTCTGCAAAGGATACCAAGAGAATGAAGCAAATTTAATAATAGCAGTAAATTGGACCTGTAACCTGCTTATTTAATCGTAAATTTAAGCTGCCTCTGTCAGGTTCATATATGTGTTTCTCTGGCGTATCACAGCCAGTGCCTCACCAGCCTTTGACATCACTGCACGTCACTGGAAAGTAGTAACTGTGACTAAAGCAAGCTTTACTGGGAAAAATAGGAGGAGGGATTTTGAGAGGGGGAGGAACCTGGTAGGGGAATTGGGATGCAGTATGGGGAGGAGTTTACTAGGAATAGAGCCTGGAAAGAAAAAGGATCATCAGGCATTTGGAAGGGGAGAAGTAGGATGCAGATCTTGGGAGGAGGTGTTCCTGAATGTGAAAGATTAAGATTGGAGTAGGGGTGTGAGACATAGAGTGTGTGTGTGTGTATGTGTGTGTCTAGTTAAGAAAATATAAAGTGGAGTTGCAGGGAAACTCCTCCTCACAATCCTTTTCCTCTCCAGACACTACTCTTAACTATTATTTTTCTTACCTCCCTAGACTCCTCCCCTAACTACATCCCATTTTCCCCATCAGGCTCCTCCCCTCTATTATCCCTACCAGGCTCCTCCCCTCTCCTATATTTTCCCTTGGAACTCATCCCATTTTCCCGGCTCCTCCCCTTCCATCGCATTTTCCCCACCAGGCACCACCCCCTCCTATATTTTCCCTTTGAACTCTTTCCATTTTCCTCACCAGGCTCCTCCCCTCTATTTTCCATACCTGGCTCCTCCCCTCTATTATCCCTACTAGGCTCCTCCTATATTTTACCTGGGAACTCATCCCATTTTCCCCACCAGGCTCCTCCCCTCCATTTTCCCTACCTGGCTCTTCATCCCATCTTCCCCATCAGGGTCCTCCCCCTCCATTTTCTCTACCTGGCTCCTCCCATATTTTCCCTGGGCACTCATCCCATCTTCCCCACCCAGGCTCCTCCCCCTCCTATATTTTCCTTTGGAACACTTCCCATTTTCCCCACCAGGCTCCTCCCCTCTATTTTCCATACCTGGCTCCTCCTTCCTCCTATATTTTCCTTGGGAATTCATCCCATCTTCCCCACCAGGCTCCTCCCCCTCCTATATTTTGCCTGGGAACTCATCCTATTTACCCCACAAGGCCCCCTCCCCTCTATTTTCCCTACCTGGCTCCTCCCCCCTCCTGTACTTTCCCTGGGAACTCATCCCATTTTCCCCACCATGCTCCTCCCCTCCATTTTCCCTACCTGGCTCCTCCCCCTCCTATATTTTTCCTTGGAACTCTTCCCATTTTCCCCACCATGCTCCTCCCCTCTATTATCCCTACCAGGCTCCTCCTATATTTTCCCTGGAAACTCATCCCATCTTCCCCATCTGGCTCCTCCCCCTCCATTTTCTCTACCTGGCTCCTCCCTCCTCCTATATTTTCCCTGGGCACTTATCCCATCGCCCCCACCTCCTATATTTTCTCTTGGAACTCTTCCCATTTTCCCCACCAGGCTCCTCCTATATTTTCCCTGGGAACTCATCCCATTTTCCCCACCAGGCTCCTCCCCTCCTCCTATATTTTCCTTAGGAACTCTTCCCATTTCCCCCACCAGGTCCTCCCCTCTATTTTCCATACCTGGCTCCTCCTTCCTCCTATATTTTCCTTGGGAATTCATCCCATCTTCCCCACCAGGCTCCTCCCCCTCTTATATTTTGCCTGGGAACTCATCCTATTTACCCCACAAGGCCCCTCTATTTTCCCTACCTGGATCCTCCCCATCCTATACTTTCCCTGGGAACTCATCCCATTTTACCCGCCAGGCTCCTCCCCCTCCTGTACTTTCCCTGGGAACTCATTCCATATTACCCACCAGGCTCCTCCCCTCCTACTTTTTCCAGTGAAGCCCCCTTTATTCCCAGTTGCAACTTACCCATCTAATCTTTATTGCATGGCATCATTGCCCCTCCAGTTATGGAACTCTGTGCAGACCTTGGCAGATTTGATATTGGTAGCCCATATTGGATGGTAAGTATGCCTTGCTTTCGGTAGGGTCATGGCCTAGGAAGCCAGGGTAGATTTGAACCGTTGGCTCTGCGCTTCATGGGCCATGACCCTAACCACTGCTCCACAGCAGCTTTCGGAATCAACCAGGTGTGTGTGGACTCACCTGTTTTAATGTTAAACTAACAAGTGGCTTAGTGGGGAAGAAAGCAGCCTTAGAAGTGGAAGGTTCAGAGTTTGAATCCAGCTACAACTGCCAGTTTATTTTCATGTAAAATATTACAGCTAGCACGTGCCAAAAATGATTTTTATTTTATTATTTATTTTCCGGTAAATCTTATTCTATTTTGTTTCCTTAGAGCAAGTCATCTCTTTACTGTTATACGCTGTTTCTTGGATTAACTGTTGAAAATCAGAAAACAAATGGGCACTGACACTGTGAGCACTCTCCAGAGAATTTTAGATTGGCCTGGTGTTTAGCTTTGCAGCCTTGCAAGCAGAGGCTTTAGTGCTCAAATTCAGTTATAGGTGCTGGAGCATTTTGCCAATGCTATTCTATTGTATTTCCTTAAAGCAAGCAGTCTCTCAACTACTTAAAAAAAACTATATTTTGGATGGATGGATGGCCTAAAATTTGAACAATAATGGGTACTGGCCCTGTCCATTCAGCACCAAGGAGCTAATGTAGCCTAGTGGTTAGCTTTGAATGCTGTCCATTCAGCAGCAAGGAGCTAATGTAGCCTAGTGGTTAGCTTTGTGGCTTTGCAGCTCAAAGGTTGTTGGTTCAAATCCAGTTGCTGGATGACCATTTTTTTGTAACCAATAGCAATCCATTGTGAAATTTTGTTTTGCAAGCTGTATTGCCTTCAGCTCTCAGCCGTGTACCGTTTGGCCTAGTGGTTAGCTGTGCAGCCTTGGGAAGCTAATGCTTGATTGGCTCGAATGCAGGTGTGGGAATGCTTTTGTTTTGTAAACCAAATTCTATTTTATTTTTCTGAAAACACCTAACCTCGCTATTACTTATACACTGTTAATACTGTATTAATGGTGCAAAAAAATATGGCTATTGGCCCCGCCTGCTGCATGCGGAGCATGTTCTTATGGCTCGGTTTTTAGCTTTGTAGCATTGTAAAAAGGGAGTTAAAGGTTTGAACCCAGTTGTGCCCCCTGATTTTAATGCGGCATGCCTTTTAAGTAAGATAGCAATCCAAAGATAAATATTATTTTACTAATTGAATTCTATCTGCGCTTCATGGGCCATGACCCTAACCACTGCTCCACAGCAGCTTTCTCTTGTTAAGTGTAGTCAGTCCACGGGTCATCCATTACTTATGGAATATATCTCTTCCTAACAGGAAGCTGCAAGAGGATCACCCAAGCAGAGCTGCTATATAGCTCCTCCCCTCACATGTCATATTCAGTCATTCTCTTGCAGCCTAACTAAAGATAGGTCGCTGTGAGAGGTCTGTGGTGTTTTTTAACTTAGTTTATTTCTTCAATCAAAAGTTTGTTATTTTAAATGGCACCGGAGTGTGCTGTTTGTTCTCAGGCAGCATTAGAAGAAGAATCTGCCTGCGTTTTCTATGATCTTAGCAGACGTAACTAAGATCCACTGGCTGTTCTCATCTGAGGAGTGAGGTAACTTCAGAAAAGGGGAATAGCATGCAGGGCCCCCCTGCAAACGAGGTATGTGCAGTAAATTATTTTTCTGAGGAATGGAATTGATTGAGAAAATACTGCTGATACCAATGTAACGTAAGTTCAGCCTTAAATGCAGTGATAGCGACTGGTATTAGGCTGATGAGTGTGTGTACACTGAATGTATTTTTCTAAGGAATGGAATTGACTCTGAAAATACTGTTAATACTGAAATAATGTATGAGCCTTAACGGCAGTAAAAGCGACTGGTAGCAGGCTTATTAATAACACTTCATAACTTTCAAAATGTATGTTCAAAACGTTTAATGGCATGTTAATCGTTTTTTGTGA
This sequence comes from Bombina bombina, assembly GCF_027579735.1. Lineage (NCBI taxonomy): Eukaryota > Metazoa > Chordata > Amphibia > Anura > Bombinatoridae > Bombina > Bombina bombina. The sequence goes on from NC_069500.1 coordinate 1,167,511,029, forward strand.
GGTACTTGGTGATAAAACTTATTGGGGCATGATTTTTACCACATGGCCATCTTTGTTTTCTGCATAGAAACAGTTATCTGAGCTTCCCCACTGTTGTAATATGAGTGGGAGGGGCCTATTTTAGCGCTTTTTTGCGCAGTAAAAATTCAGTCACAATCTATCTACTTCATCCTCCATGATCCAGATCGTCTCTAGAGAGCTCAGGGGTCTTCAAAATTCATTTTGAGGGAGGTAATCAGTCACAGCAGACCTGTGACAGTGTGTTTTGACTGTGTTAAAAACGTTAATTATTAAATTGTTTTTTGGGTATTAAGGGGTTAATCATCCATTTGCTGGTGGGTGCAATCCTTTGCTAACTTAATACATTTACTGTGAAAAATTGGTTGCTATAACTATTTTGGTTCATTGTTATTTCAACTGTGACAGCTTTTTGTGCTTCTTAAAGGCACAGTAGCGTTTTTTTATATTGCTTGTAAATTTATTTAGAAAAGTATTTCCAAGCTTGCTAGTCTCATTGCTAGTCTGTTTAAACATGTCTGACTCAGATGAATCTCTTTGTTCACTATGTTTAAAGGCCAATGTGGAGCCCAATAGAAATTTGTGTACTAATTGCATTGATGTTACTTTAAATAAAAGTCAATCTTTACATGTAAAGAAATTATCACTAGACAACGAGGGGGAAGTTATGCCGACTAACTCTCCTCACGTGTCAGTACCTTCGCCTCCCGCTCAGGAGGTGCGTGATTTTGTGGTACAAGTGGGGGGAGGGGTGCGCTCAACTACAGAACTGTGAGTGGGACTTATCTATTATGTATGACTAATATATATTTAGACTACCTAGTGTAGGAACATATAATATAGTGATAGCATACGATTGAGATATTTCTATTAATTTATATATTCTACCCGTGGTCCGCTTATGATTATAAGGTGGTAGAATGTTAGATGTGAATCCTTATATAAGGTATATGTGTGTGTGCAATGATTGTTATAAATAGTGCTACAATATGTTTGCAATATGTTGCAAGAAACAATGCTTGAAGTGCAATATGTGCAATAAATACAGTGAAAGTAACGATATGTGCTTCTTAATAAAACCAACAATATGTGCTTCTTAATTAAAACAAAACAAATGTACAATTGACTTATTAATCAGTTTATATAAGTAAATAAAAACAAATAATAACAAATAAAATGGTCATATCATTGCATTGGAATACAACAACTGGTTCACTGATTTGTGAAAAAATGGTGTCGGTGAAACTGATTTATCAGCATAGACAAAAGTACTGACATTGGTCAATAGACACTTAAAGACAAAATTTGTCCTTAAAAAGATACGATGATTATAGTTCAGCGTAAAATATAAAAGTTATAGGTTAAAAGTTGTGGCCACAACTATTTGTAAAAGATCCAAAAAGCTCCAAAGAGCTGTTTCCTGTTAGGATAGCTTGTGTAGCTTGTAATGTCCCGTTATTCAAAAGCAGTAATATGGAATTCTTATGGTGCTCACCCCTACCGGACTACCGATATCCCTTACCTCCTCTTGTACTAGCGTGGGTTATGGGAAGGATTGCAATTAACTCGGGATATGTCTCAGTTCGGCGTATTGCCGTGTAGCTGTGGTAGTATGTGAGCGTCTCACCTTCAAATTGCCCGGTCAATCCTTCCTACCCTGACGTCTACGTTGAGTAGTCACGTGGTCCTCGGAGGTCCAATCGGATAGCCGGGTCGTTGGGGGGAGTGGTGCGATAGCGATTCTGTCTGTTTTGCTTGCTGGAGCCAAATTCGGTCACACTGGATTGTCAAAATCTACGCGTTTCAGCGCTGGATATGCGCCTTTATCAAGACTTCCTATTATTGTGTGAGATCTGTGGCTCTATTTCTAGTATTCTGGGCGTTAAAAAACTCCTCCCATAGTGTCATATATCAGGAGATATTATCGCTTACTTGTCTATGCCTTTATTAAACCAGTTGTAATATAAAATAAAAACTAGTATTAACAATAGCACATTATTGTGTACTTAAAACAACAGTGACAATGTTACACTCGAACATTATTGGAACTATGTAATTGATGTTAATCCAAAATGTGGATAATGTCACACAAATTGGAACATATATGAGACGTATAGGACACTTTGAAATATATGATGCAAAGTTAGGCAAAATTAAAGGAATAAGAGGAATAAGACGTATGGAGTTTTAAAGTTATGGGAAATGATGTTTTAAAGTTGTAAGAAAATGATTTAGGTAATGATTCTATATTCGATGAGGTAACCAAATAATTATGATGAGACCCAATATATTCTAATGTGTAAAGATAACAGTGATTGGGGATCTTAAATATTACGACATGGATAGATGGGGATATATCTATAATTTGATAGATTACTAAAAACAAAAATGAAATTACTAGATAATTCTTTTGGGATATGCTGGAAGATGAGTTTTTATTTTATATTTTATATAAAGGGGTTTAAATTAAGTTCTGCATTGAGACCATTAGGTGTCAATGTATTAAATTTGAATATTAGTTCTGCTTCTTTTAATAATAAAGTGTTTTCTATATCTCCTCCTCTATTATTGAATACTTTTTTGATACCCCAATATTTGAAACCTGTTGGTTTTTTGTGATGTATTTCTGTAAAGTGTTTTGATAGTAAATGCTTACAGTTACCACGTCTAATATTTGACAGATGTTCTCTTATTCTATCATGTAGAGGTCTACTGGTTTGTCCTAAATATTGTAATTTGCATTGGCACTGTATTAGATAGATTACATTAATATCTGAGCATCTGATTGTCTCTTTTATCAGATGCTTATAATTGTTATTAGATGATGTTACTTCTTTGTCTTTTTTACCAAATTTACAAGCTTTACAGCTATTGCAAGGATAGAAACCATGAAGATTTTTCCCTAATAAATCTTGTTGTTTTGATGTAGTATTTTTATTGAATTGGCTAGGTGCTAGTATGCTCTTTAAATTTTTAGTTTTTCTATATATTATAGTAGGGTGTTGGTCTATAATATCTGACAGAATTGGATCTTTTTTAATAATGTGCCAGTGTTTATCTAAGATCTTCTTTATAATTTTATGGTCTTCATTGTATTCTGTTATAAATGATATTTTATTATTTGTATCTTTATTAGCATCCTTCTTCTTATATGTTAATAGTTCAGTTCTATATTTTCTTATTGCTTGTGCTTTTGCCTCTTTGATTATATTATCTCCATATCCTTTGTCCTGAAATTTCTTTTCTAATGTGTTAGCTTGTGTGATGAAAGTTTCATTTTCTGAGCAATTTTTCTTTATTCTGTAAAATTGACCTTTAGGTATGTTATTGATCCATTTGTTAAAGTGGCAACTATCTGGATGTAAGTAACTGTTGGTATCAGTAGGTTTGAAATATGTTTCAGTAGTGATGGTATTATTATTGATCTTTATTTGGACATCTAGAAAATGTATGTGTTCTTTGCTGTATTCGTGAGTGAATTTTATTCCCCAATTGTTGGAGTTAATGTCCTCCAGGAACAGGTGCAGTAATTCGACATCACCTTTCCAAATAAAAAATATATCGTCGATAAATCGCTTATAGAGCACGAGGTTTGCACCCCATGGGGAGTGTAAAATGTGTTCTTCTTCAAACCTCCCCATGAATAAATTGGCGTAGCTGGGTGCAAACCTCGTGCCCATAGCGGTGCCTTTGAGTTGTAAATAAAATGTGTTATTAAAGTTGAAGTAGTTATTTTCTAAAATGAATGTTATGCAATCTGTGATAAATTTTATTTGTGGTGTTTTCATTTCATGATCTGAGTTAAGGTAATGTTCTGATGCTGCAATGCCAATGTGTGTCGGATATTAGTATAAAGCGAATTCACGTCGCAAGTAACCAATGTATAATCTGTTTGCCAATTTATGTTTGTTATTGTATTTAGAAAATCAGTTGTGTCCTTGAGGTATGATGGTAAAACTGTGTACATATTTTTGTAAGAATGTATCTACGTATTGTGACATGTTAGAAGTTAGACTGCCTATCCCTGAAATTATGGGTCGTCCTGGCGGATGGTCTAAAGTCTTATGTATTTTTGGAAGATAGTAGAAAACAGGAGTTTTGGGGTGTGTGATAGTTAGAAATTGGTATTCTTGATTGTTTATTATTTCTGTTTGTTTGGCTTCATTCAAAATACTTGCAAACTTTTTTATTTGTTTTTGAATGGGATTAAATGGTAGTTTTTTTGTAAGTGTCTGTGTCTCCTAATATTCTTTCAGCTTCTTTTATATAATCTTTGGTGTTTAATACAACTACTCCTCCTCCTTTATCAGCTTGTTTTATTGTGATTAATGGATCATCTTTAAGTTCTCTCAGAATAGTTCTTTCTTTCTTAGTGAGATTTAATGGTTTCCTCTTATTAATTTCACATTTCTTTATATCTTCTTTTATCAGTTTCTCAAACATCTCGATATGTTTCCCTTTATCCTGTGTTGGGTAATATTGTGATTTTGGTTTAAGTGATGTATGTAAGTATTCTGTTTTAGGTGTTTGTCTTTCTAATGGATTCTTCAGAAAATGTCTCTTAAGGGTCAATTTGCGTATGAATTGATTAGCATTGATTAGAGTATTGAATTTGTTTAATCTTGTAGATGGGGGCGAAGGATAATCCTTTTGTTAAGATATGTTCTTGTTCTTTGTTTAATGTTTTATCGCTTAGATTGAATATACCATTATTGTTATTGGGGGTATTTTCCTCGCTGATTGTAGTAGTATTATTTATTATCTCGATTTCTTGTGATTTCCTGTGGGTTCTCCCCCCCCCTCCTCTACATCCTCTGGTCTTCTTCTCTTTTGATTTTTTAACCTTTCTTGATTCTCTAACTTGGCGTTTTTTGATGTTGATGGTTGTTCTGGTCTTATCTCTAAAAAATGGTGATTATTTTTGTTTTCGTTTGTAGTACTTAGTACTTCATATCTATTTTTAAGTTCAATGTTTTCATGTGTATTATCTATTCTCTCGTTTTTTCTTTGATGTCCATTATAATTAGAATTATAATTATAATTAGAATTATATCCCTCATGACGATACTGTCTGTCGTCATTATATCCAGAATAATTTTGTCTATTGTAATATGAGTTGTATTCATTAGGATAGTAATGTCTATCATCTGTTCTTCTTTGAAAGTGTACATCTTGATTATATGTTGGTGCTCTCCAATGGTTTCTCCTATCCCAATCCTTATTATAGTCTTCTCTATTTCTCCAATTTGGGTTATAATTAGCTCTATTATATCTATAGTGTGGTCTCTCTATTTCCTTTCTATTATCCCATTCTTGGGTGTAATTGTAGTATCCCCTAAAATCTTGATCTCTCCTCTTTCTTTGATCATGGGGCATATAATTCTTTTTTTTATGATTTTTATAATTTGATGCATTTTGGTTTCGTTTGTTAGTTTTTTTGAAAAGATCATTATTTTTATTTGTATTGATTATTTCTATATCTCCTTCCTCATTGATAATATCAATCTCTATTTCTCCATTTGATTCTCTACTGTCACTACTGAGTTCTTTAATCGTTTTATTTTTATTTTTATTTTCATAGTAATCCATCTCATCTCTCTCTAGTTTCTTCTTTTTACTCAAGTTAATATTGTTACTTAGATCTTTTATATTTTTAATGATTATTTGTTGTCTTTCTTTAAATTCCTCTACATAGTTCCAATAATGTTCGAGTGTAACATTGTCACTGTTGTTTTAAGTACACAATAATGTGCTATTGTTAATACTAGTTTTTATTTTATATTACAACTGGTTTAATAAAGGCATAGACAAGTAAGCGATAATATCTCCTGATATATGACACTATGGGAGGAGTTTTTTAACGCCCAGAATACTAGAAATAGAGCCACAGATCTCACACAATAATAGGAAGTCTTGATAAAGGCGCATATCCAGCGCTGAAACGCGTAGATTTTGACAATCCAGTGTGACCGAATTTGGCTCCAGCAAGCAAAACAGACAGAATCGCTATCGCACCACTCCCCCCAACGACCCGGCTATCCGATTGGACCTCCGAGGACCACGTGACTACTCAACGTAGACGTCAGGGTAGGAAGGATTGACCGGGCAATTTGAAGGTGAGACGCTCACATACTACCACAGCTACACGGCAATACGCCGAACTGAGACATATCCCGAGTTAATTGCAATCCTTCCCATAACCCACGCTAGTACAAGAGGAGGTAAGGGATATCGGTAGTCCGGTAGGGGTGAGCACCATAAGAATTCCATATTACTGCTTTTGAATAACGGGACATTACAAGCTACACAAGCTATCCTAACAGGAAACAGCTCTTTGGAGCTTTTTGGATCTTTTACAAATAGTTGTGGCCACAACTTTTAACCTATAACTTTTATATTTTACGCTGAACTATAATCATCGTATCTTTTTAAGGACAAATTTTGTCTTTAAGTGTCTATTGACCAATGTCAGTACTTTTGTCTATGCTGATAAATCAGTTTCACCGACACCATTTTTTCACAAATCAGTGAACCAGTTGTTGTATTCCAATGCAATGATATGACCATTTTATTTGTTATTATTTGTTTTTATTTACTTATATAAACTGATTAATAAGTCAATTGTACATTTGTTTTGTTTTAATTAAGAAGCACATATTGTTGGTTTTATTAAGAAGCACATATCGTTACTTTCACTGTATTTATTGCACATATTGCACTTCAAGCATTGTTTCTTGCAACATATTGCAACATATTGTAGCACTATTTATAACAATCATTGCACACACACATATACCTCATATAAGGATTCACATCTAACATTCTCCCACCTTATAATCATAAGCGACCACGGGTAGAATATATAAATTAATAGAAATATCTCAATCATATGCTATCACTATATTATATGTTCCTACACTAGGTAGTCTAAATATATATTAGTCATACATAATAGATAAGTCCCACTCACAGCTCTGTAGTTGAGCGCACCCCTCCCCCCACTTGTTCTAGATTTTCACTTTCTGATACTGGGAGCATATCAGAATTAGGGGCTGCACAGTTGAGTCCTGCACATATATCACCACACATCTTAAATAGCACTTGCACTTTTTTCTCCCGTTTGGTAGATATAGTACAGACATGGACATTTTTAATCTTAGAGATAATTTATTATCTGAGATTTGCAATATCACAACTAATACACATTCAGAATCAGTTACCATAGACCTCAAAGAGGAGTTGAATGAATTAGAAAATATAATGATTAGGGAAATAAAACAAAAAGTTGAAATAATTTTTATGGAGAAATATACTAAGTGTAATATGGTCCCGAGGGGACTCAGACTTAAAAAAAACTGTACATTTGAGTTAGAAGAGGATCACGAAAATGAATGGTGCAACATATTAGAAAAAGCATCATTAGATTTAATGAAAGTAATCATAAAATCACGCACAAGAACACTAGGGAACTTAAGTATTAAAATCAACCAATTTAAAGAGACATTAGAACCCTATAGTGAGGTAGAGGAATTTAAAGAAAGACAACAAATAATCATTAAAAATATAAAAGATCTAAGTAACAATATTAACTTGAGTAAAAAGAAGAAACTAGAGAGAGATGAGATGGATTACTATGAAAATAAAAATAAAAATAAAACGATTAAAGAACTCAGTAGTGACAGTAGAGAATCAAATGGAGAAATAGAGATTGATATTATCAATGAGGAAGGAGATATAGAAATAATCAATACAAATAAAAATAATGATCTTTTCAAAAAAACTAACAAACGAAACCAAAATGCATCAAATTATAAAAATCATAAAAATAGTTATTCATATAAAAAGGACTACACAAACTCTGATGAATATAATCAACATAAGAATTGGACAAACAAAGAAAATTTCAGACTAGAATTAAATGAGGATAATCATAGCCAATATTTCAAAAAGAATTATATGCCCCATGATCAAAGAAAGAGGAGAGATCAAGATTTTAGGGGATACTACAATTACACCCAAGAATGGGATAATAGAAAGGAAATAGAGAGACCACACTATAGATATAATAGAGCTAATTATAACCCAAATTGGAGAAATAGAGAAGACTATAATAAGGATTGGGATAGGAGAAACCATTGGAGAGCACCAACATATAATCAAGATGTACACTTTCAAAGAAGAACAGATGATAGACATTACTATCCTAATGAATACAACTCATATTACAATAGACAAAATTATTCTGGATATAATGACGACAGACAGTATCGCCATGAGGGATATAATTCTAATTATAATTATAATTCTAATTATAATGGACATCAAAGAAAAAACGAGAGAATAGATAATACACATGAAAACATTGAACTTAAAAATAGATATGAAGTACTAAGTACTACAAACGAAAACAAAAATAATCACCATTTTTTAGAGATAAGACCAGAACAACCATCAACATCAAAAAACGCCAAGTTAGAGAATCAAGAAAGGTTAAAAAATCAAAAGAGAAGAAGACCAGAGGATGTAGAGGAGGGGGGGGGAGAACCCACAGGAAATCACAAGAAATCGAGATAATAAATAATACTACTACAATCAGCGAGGAAAATACCCCCATTAACAATAATGGTATATTCAATCTAAGCGATAAAACATTAAACAAAGAACAAGAACATATCTTAACAAAAGGATTATCCTTCGCCCCATCTACAAGATTAAACAAATTCAATACTCTAATCAATGCTAATCAATTCATACGCAAATTGACCCTTAAGAGACAATTTCTGAAGAATCCATTAGAAAGACAAACACCTAAAACAGAATACTTACATACATCACTTAAACCAAAATCACAATATTACCCAACACAGGATAAAGGGAAACATATCGAGATGTTTGAGAAACTGATAAAAGAAGATATAAAGAAATGTGAAATTAATAAGAGGAAACCATTAAATCTCACTAAGAAAGAAAGAACTATTCTGAGAGAACTTAAAGATGATCCATTAATCACAATAAAACAAGCTGATAAAGGAGGAGGAGTAGTTGTATTAAACACCAAAGATTATATAAAAGAAGCTGAAAGAATATTAGGAGACACAGACACTTACAAAAAACTACCATTTAATCCCATTCAAAAACAAATAAAAAAGTTTGCAAGTATTTTGAATGAAGCCAAACAAACAGAAATAATAAACAATCAAGAATACCAATTTCTAACTATCACACACCCCAAAACTCCTGTTTTCTACTATCTTCCAAAAATACATAAGACTTTAGACCATCCGCCAGGACGACCCATAATTTCAGGGATAGGCAGTCTAACTTCTAACATGTCACAATACGTAGATACATTCTTACAAAAATATGTACACAGTTTACCATCATACCTCAAGGACACAACTGATTTTCTAAATACAATAACAAACATAAATTGGCAAACAGATTATACATTGGTTACTTGCGACGTGAATTCGCTTTATACTAATATCCGACACACATTGGGCATTGCAGCATCAGAACATTACCTTAACTCAGATCATGAAATGAAAACACCACAAATAAAATTTATCACAGATTGCATAACATTCATTTTAGAAAATAACTACTTCAACTTTAATAACACATTTTATTTACAACTCAAAGGCACCGCTATGGGCACGAGGTTTGCACCCAGCTACGCCAATTTATTCATGGGGAGGTTTGAAGAAGAACACATTTTACACTCCCCATGGGGTGCAAACCTCGTGCTCTATAAGCGATTTATCGACGATATATTTTTTATTTGGAAAGGTGATGTCGAATTACTGCACCTGTTCCTGGAGGACATTAACTCCAACAATTGGGGAATAAAATTCACTCACGAATACAGCAAAGAACACATACATTTTCTAGATGTCCAAATAAAGATCAATAATAATACCATCACTACTGAAACATATTTCAAACCTACTGATACCAACAGTTACTTACATCCAGATAGTTGCCACTTTAACAAATGGATCAATAACATACCTAAAGGTCAATTTTACAGAATAAAGAAAAATTGCTCAGAAAATGAAACTTTCATCACACAAGCTAACACATTAGAAAAGAAATTTCAGGACAAAGGATATGGAGATAATATAATCAAAGAGGCAAAAGCACAAGCAATAAGAAAATATAGAACTGAACTATTAACATATAAGAAGAAGGATGCTAATAAAGATACAAATAATAAAATATCATTTATAACAGAATACAATGAAGACCATAAAATTATAAAGAAGATCTTAGACAAACACTGGCACATTATTAAAAAAGATCCAATTCTGTCAGATATTATAGACCAACACCCTACTATAATATATAGAAAAACTAAAAATTTAAAGAGCATACTAGCACCTAGCCAATTCAATAAAAATACTACATCAAAACAACAAGATTTATTAGGGAAAAATCTTCATGGTTTCTATCCTTGCAATAGCTGTAAAGCTTGTAAATTTGGTAAAAAAGACAAAGAAGTAACATCATCTAATAACAATTATAAGCATCTGATAAAAGAGACAATCAGATGCTCAGATATTAATGTAATCTATCTAATACAGTGCCAATGCAAATTACAATATTTAGGACAAACCAGTAGACCTCTACATGATAGAATAAGAGAACATCTGTCAAATATTAGACGTGGTAACTGTAAGCATTTACTATCAAAACACTTTACAGAAATACATCACAAAAAACCAACAGGTTTCAAATATTGGGGTATCAAAAAAGTATTCAATAATAGAGGAGGAGATATAGAAAACACTTTATTATTAAAAGAAGCAGAACTAATATTCAAATTTAATACATTGACACCTAATGGTCTCAATGCAGAACTTAATTTAAACCCCTTTATATAAAATATAAAATAAAAACTCATCTTCCAGCATATCCCAAAAGAATTATCTAGTAATTTCATTTTTGTTTTTAGTAATCTATCAAATTATAGATATATCCCCATCTATCCATGTCGTAATATTTAAGATCCCCAATCACTGTTATCTTTACACATTAGAATATATTGGGTCTCATCATAATTATTTGGTTACCTCATCGAATATAGAATCATTACCTAAATCATTTTCTTACAACTTTAAAACATCATTTCCCATAACTTTAAAACTCCATACGTCTTATTCCTCTTATTCCTTTAATTTTGCCTAACTTTGCATCATATATTTCAAAGTGTCCTATACGTCTCATATATGTTCCAATTTGTGTGACATTATCCACATTTTGGATTAACATCAATTACATAGTTCCAATAATGTTCGAGTGTAACATTGTCACTGTTGTTTTAAGTACACAATAATGTGCTATTGTTAATACTAGTTTTTATTTTATATTACAACTGGTTTAATAAAGGCATAGACAAGTAAGCGATAATATCTCCTGATATATGACACTATGGGAGGAGTTTTTTAACGCCCAGAATACTAGAAATAGAGCCACAGATCTCACACAATAATAGGAAGTCTTGATAAAGGCGCATATCCAGCGCTGAAACGCGTAGATTTTGACAATCCAGTGTGACCGAATTTGGCTCCAGCAAACAAAACAGACAGAATCGCTATAGCACCACTCCCCCCAACGACCCGGCTATCCGATTGGACGTCCGAGGACCACGTGACTACTCAACGTAGACGTCAGGGTAGGAAGGATTGACCGGGCAATTTGAAGGTGAGACGCTCACATACTACCACAGCTACACGGCAATACGCCGAACTGAGACATATCCCGAGTTAATTGCAATCCTTCCCATAACCCACGCTAGTACAAGAGGAGGTAAGGGATATCGGTAGTCCGGTAGGGGTGAGCACCATAAGAATTCCATATTACTGCTTTTGAATAACGGGACATTACAAGCTACACAAGCTATCCTAACAGGAAACAGCTCTTTGGAGCTTTTTGGATCTTTTACAAATAGTTGTGGCCACAACTTTTAACCTATAACTTTTATATTTTACGCTGAACTATAATCATTGTATCTTTTTAAGGACAAATTTTGTCTTTAAGTGTCTATTGACCAATGTCAGTACTTTTGTCTATGCTGATAAATCAGTTTCACCGACACCATTTTTTCACAAATCAGTGAACCAGTTGTTGTATTCCAATGCAATGATATGACCATTTTATTTGTTATTATTTGTTTTTATTTACTTATATAAACTGATTAATAAGTCAATTGTACATTTGTTTTGTTTTAATTAAGAAGCACATATTGTTGGTTTTATTAAGAAGCACATATCGTTACTTTCACTGTATTTATTGCACATATTGCACTTCAAGCATTGTTTCTTGCAACATATTGCAACATATTGTAGCACTATTTATAACAATCATTGCACACACACATATACCTTATATAAGGATTCACATCTAACATTCTCCCACCTTATAATCATAAGCGACCACGGGTAGAATATATAAATTAATAGAAATATCTCAATCGTATGCTATCACTATATTATATGTTCCTACACTAGGTAGTCTAAATATATATTAGTCATACATAATAGATAAGTCCCACTCACAGCTCTGTAGTTGAGCACACCCCTCCCCCCACTTGTTCTAGATTTTCACTTTCTGATACTGGGAGCATATCAGAATTAGGGGCTGCACAGTTGAGTCCTGCACATATATCACCACACATCTTAAATAGCACTTGCACTTTTTTCTCCCGTTTGGTAGATATAGTACAGACATGGACATTTTTAATCTTAGAGATAATTTATTATCTGAGATTTGCAATATCACAACTAATACACATTCAGAATCAGTTACCATAGACCTCAAAGAGGAGTTGAATGAATTAGAAAATATAATGATTAGGGAAATAAAACAAAAAGTTGAAATAATTTTTATGGAGAAATATACTAAGTGTAATATGGTCCCGAGGGGACTCAGACTTAAAAAAAACTGTACATTTGAGTTAGAAGAGGATCACGAAAATGAATGGTGCAACATATTAGAAAAAGCATCATTAGATTTAATGAAAGTAATCATAAAATCACGCACAAGAACACTAGGGAACTTAAGTATTAAAATCAACCAATTTAAAGAGACATTAGAACCCTATAGTGAGGTAGAGGAATTTAAAGAAAGACAACAAATAATCATTAAAAATATAAAAGATCTAAGTAACAATATTAACTTGAGTAAAAAGAAGAAACTAGAGAGAGATGAGATGGATTACTATGAAAATAAAAATAAAAATAAAACGATTAAAGAACTCAGTAGTGACAGTAGAGAATCAAATGGAGAAATAGAGATTGATATTATCAATGAGGAAGGAGATATAGAAATAATCAATACAAATAAAAATAATGATCTTTTCAAAAAAACTAACAAACGAAACCAAAATGCATCAAATTATAAAAATCATAAAAATAGTTATTCATATAAAAAGGACTACACAAACTCTGATGAATATAATCAACATAAGAATTGGACAAACAAAGAAAATTTCAGACTAGAATTAAATGAGGATAATCATAGCCAATATTTCAAAAAGAATTATATGCCCCATGATCAAAGAAAGAGGAGAGATCAAGATTTTAGGGGATACTACAATTACACCCAAGAATGGGATAATAGAAAGGAAATAGAGAGACCACACTATAGATATAATAGAGCTAATTATAACCCAAATTGGAGAAATAGAGAAGACTATAATAAGGATTGGGATAGGAGAAACCATTGGAGAGCACCAACATATAATCAAGATGTACACTTTCAAAGAAGAACAGATGATAGACATTACTATCCTAATGAATACAACTCATATTACAATAGACAAAATTATTCTGGATATAATGACGACAGACAGTATCGTCATGAGGGATATAATTCTAATTATAATTCTAATTATAATGGACATCAAAGAAAAAACGAGAGAATAGATAATACACATGAAAACATTGAACTTAAAAATAGATATGAAGTACTAAGTACTACAAACGAAAACAAAAATAATCACCATTTTTTAGAGATAAGACCAGAACAACCATCAACATCAAAAAACGCCAAGTTAGAGAATCAAGAAAGGTTAAAAAATCAAAAGAGAAGAAGACCAGAGGATGTAGAGGAGGGGGGGGGAGAACCCACAGGAAATCACAAGGAATCGAGATAATAAATAATACTACTACAATCAGCGAGGAAAATACCCCCAATAACAATAATGGTATATTCAATCTAAGCGATAAAACATTAAACAAAGAACAAGAACATATCTTAACAAAAGGATTATCCTTCGCCCCATCTACAAGATTAAACAAATTCAATACTCTAATCAATGCTAATCAATTCATACGCAAATTGACCCTTAAGAGACAATTTCTGAAGAATCCATTAGAAAGACAAACACCTAAAACAGAATACTTACATACATCACTTAAACCAAAATCACAATATTACCCAACACAGGATAAAGGGAAACATATCGAGATGTTTGAGAAACTGATAAAAGAAGATATAAAGAAATGTGAAATTAATAAGAGGAAACCATTAAATCTCACTAAGAAAGAAAGAACTATTCTGAGAGAACTTAAAGATGATCCATTAATCACAATAAAACAAGCTGATAAAGGAGGAGGAGTAGTTGTATTAAACACCAAAGATTATATAAAAGAAGCTGAAAGAATATTAGGAGACACAGACACTTACAAAAAACTACCATTTAATCCCATTCAAAAACAAATAAAAAAGTTTGCAAGTATTTTGAATGAAGCCAAACAAACAGAAATAATAAACAATCAAGAATACCAATTTCTAACTATCACACACCCCAAAACTCCTGTTTTCTACTATCTTCCAAAAATACATAAGACTTTAGACCATCCGCCAGGACGACCCATAATTTCAGGGATAGGCAGTCTAACTTCTAACATGTCACAATACGTAGATACATTCTTACAAAAATATGTACACAGTTTACCATCATACCTCAAGGACACAACTGATTTTCTAAATACAATAACAAACATAAATTGGCAAACAGATTATACATTGGTTACTTGCGACGTGAATTCGCTTTATACTAATATCCGACACACATTGGGCATTGCAGCATCAGAACATTACCTTAACTCAGATCATGAAATGAAAACACCACAAATAAAATTTATCACAGATTGCATAACATTCATTTTAGAAAATAACTACTTCAACTTTAATAACACATTTTATTTACAACTCAAAGGCACCGCTATGGGCACGAGGTTTGCACCCAGCTACGCCAATTTATTCATGGGGAGGTTTGAAGAAGAACACATTTTACACTCCCCATGGGGTGCAAACCTCGTGCTCTATAAGCGATTTATCGACGATATATTTTTTATTTGGAAAGGTGATGTCGAATTACTGCACCTGTTCCTGGAGGACATTAACTCCAACAATTGGGGAATAAAATTCACTCACGAATACAGCAAAGAACACATACATTTTCTAGATGTCCAAATAAAGATCAATAATAATACCATCACTACTGAAACATATTTCAAACCTACTGATACCAACAGTTACTTACATCCAGATAGTTGCCACTTTAACAAATGGATCAATAACATACCTAAAGGTCAATTTTACAGAATAAAGAAAAATTGCTCAGAAAATGAAACTTTCATCACACAAGCTAACACATTAGAAAAGAAATTTCAGGACAAAGGATATGGAGATAATATAATCAAAGAGGCAAAAGCACAAGCAATAAGAAAATATAGAACTGAACTATTAACATATAAGAAGAAGGATGCTAATAAAGATACAAATAATAAAATATCATTTATAACAGAATACAATGAAGACCATAAAATTATAAAGAAGATCTTAGACAAACACTGGCACATTATTAAAAAAGATCCAATTCTGTCAGATATTATAGACCAACACCCTACTATAATATATAGAAAAACTAAAAATTTAAAGAGCATACTAGCACCTAGCAAATTCAATAAAAATACTACATCAAAACAACAAGATTTATTAGGGAAAAATCTTCATGGTTTCTATCCTTGCAATAGCTGTAAAGCTTGTAAATTTGGTAAAAAAGACAAAGAAGTAACATCATCTAATAACAATTATAAGCATCTGATAAAAGAGACAATCAGATGCTCAGATATTAATGTAATCTATCTAATACAGTGCCAATGCAAATTACAATATTTAGGACAAACCAGTAGACCTCTACATGATAGAATAAGAGAACATCTGTCAAATATTAGACGTTGGTAACTGTAAGCATTTACTATCAAAACACTTTACAGAAATACATCACAAAAAACCAACAGGTTTCAAATATTGGGGTATCAAAAAAGTATTCAATAATAGAGGAGGAGATATAGAAAACACTTTATTATTAAAAGAAGCAGAACTAATATTCAAATTTAATACATTGACACCTAATGGTCTCAATGCAGAACTTAATTTAAACCCCTTTATATAAAATATAAAATAAAAACTCATCTTCCAGCATATCCCAAAAGAATTATCTAGTAATTTCATTTTTGTTTTTAGTAATCTATCAAATTATAGATATATCCCCATCTATCCATGTCGTAATATTTAAGATCCCCAATCACTGTTATCTTTACACATTAGAATATATTGGGTCTCATCATAATTATTTGGTTACCTCATCGAATATAGAATCATTACCTAAATCATTTTCTTACAACTTTAAAACATCATTTCCCATAACTTTAAAACTCCATACGTCTTATTCCTCTTATTCCTTTAATTTTGCCTAACTTTGCATCATATATTTCAAAGTGTCCTATACGTCTCATATATGTTCCAATTTGTGTGACATTATCCACATTTTGGATTAACATCAATTACATAGTTCCAATAATGTTCGAGTGTAACATTGTCACTGTTGTTTTAAGTACACAATAATGTGCTATTGTTAATACTAGTTTTATTTTATATTACAACTGGTTTAATAAAGGCATAGACAAGTAAGCGATAATATCTCCTGATATATGACACTATGGGAGGAGTTTTTTAACGCCCAGAATACTAGAAATAGAGCCACAGATCTCACACAATAATAGGAAGTCTTGATAAAGGCGCATATCCAGCGCTGAAACGCGTAGATTTTGACAATCCAGTGTGACCGAATTTGGCTCCAGCAAGCAAAACAGACAGAATCGCTATAGCACCACTCCCCCCAACGACCCGGCTATCCGATTGGACGTCCGAGGACCACGTGACTACTCAACGTAGACGTCAGGGTAGGAAGGATTGACCGGGCAATTTGAAGGTGAGACGCTCACATACTACCACAGCTACACGGCAATACGCCGAACTGAGACATATCCCGAGTTAATTGCAATCCTTCCCATAACCCACGCTAGTACAAGAGGAGGTAAGGGATATCGGTAGTCCGGTAGGGGTGAGCACCATAAGAATTCCATATTACTGCTTTTGAATAACGGGACATTACAAGCTACACAAGCTATCCTAACAGGAAACAGCTCTTTGGAGCTTTTTGGATCTTTTACAAATAGTTGTGGCCACAACTTTTAACCTATAACTTTTATATTTTACGCTGAACTATAATCATCGTATCTTTTTAAGGACAAATTTTGTCTTTAAGTGTCTATTGACCAATGTCAGTACTTTTGTCTATGCTGATAAATCAGTTTCACCGACACCATTTTTTCACAAATCAGTGAACCAGTTGTTGTATTCCAATGCAATGATATGACCATTTTATTTGTTATTATTTGTTTTTATTTACTTATATAAACTGATTAATAAGTCAATTGTACATTTGTTTTGTTTTAATTAAGAAGCACATATTGTTGGTTTTATTAAGAAGCACATATCGTTACTTTCACTGTATTTATTGCACATATTGCACTTCAAGCATTGTTTCTTGCAACATATTGCAACATATTGTAGCACTATTTATAACAATCATTGCACACACACATATACCTTATATAAGGATTCACATCTAACATTCTCCCACCTTATAATCATAAGCGACCACGGGTAGAATATATAAATTAATAGAAATATCTCAATCGTATGCTATCACTATATTATATGTTCCTACACTAGGTAGTCTAAATATATATTAGTCATACATAATAGATAAGTCCCACTCACAGCTCTGTAGTTGAGCGCACCCCTCCCCCCACTTGTTCTAGATTTTCACTTTCTGATACTGGGAGCATATCAGAATTAGGGGCTGCACAGTTGAGTCCTGCACATATATCACCACACATCTTAAATAGCACTTGCACTTTTTTCTCCCGTTTGGTAGATATAGTACAGACATGGACATTTTTAATCTTAGAGATAATTTATTATCTGAGATTTGCAATATCACAACTAATACACATTCAGAATCAGTTACCATAGACCTCAAAGAGGAGTTGAATGAATTAGAAAATATAATGATTAGGGAAATAAAACAAAAAGTTGAAATAATTTTTATGGAGAAATATACTAAGTGTAATATGGTCCCGAGGGGACTCAGACTTAAAAAAAACTGTACATTTGAGTTAGAAGAGGATCACGAAAATGAATGGTGCAACATATTAGAAAAAGCATCATTAGATTTAATGAAAGTAATCATAAAATCACGCACAAGAACACTAGGGAACTTAAGTATTAAAATCAACCAATTTAAAGAGACATTAGAACCCTATAGTGAGGTAGAGGAATTTAAAGAAAGACAACAAATAATCATTAAAAATATAAAAGATCTAAGTAACAATATTAACTTGAGTAAAAAGAAGAAACTAGAGAGAGATGAGATGGATTACTATGAAAATAAAAATAAAAATAAAACGATTAAAGAACTCAGTAGTGACAGTAGAGAATCAAATGGAGAAATAGAGATTGATATTATCAATGAGGAAGGAGATATAGAAATAATCAATACAAATAAAAATAATGATCTTTTCAAAAAACTAACAAACGAAACCAAAATGCATCAAATTATAAAAATCATAAAAATAGTTATTCATATAAAAAGGACTACACAAACTCTGATGAATATAATCAACATAAGAATTGGACAAACAAAGAAAATTTCAGACTATAATTAAATGAGGATAATCATAGCCAATATTTCAAAAAGAATTATATGCCCCATGATCAAAGAAAGAGGAGAGATCAAGATTTTAGGGGATACTACAATTACACCCAAGAATGGGATAATAGAAAGGAAATAGAGAGACCACACTATAGATATAATAGAGCTAATTATAACCCAAATTGGAGAAATAGAGAAGACTATAATAAGGATTGGGATAGGAGAAACCATTGGAGAGCACCAACATATAATCAAGATGTACACTTTCAAAGAAGAACAGATGATAGACATTACTATCCTAATGAATACAACTCATATTACAATAGACAAAATTATTCTGGATATAATGACGACAGACAGTATCGTCATGAGGGATATAATTCTAATTATAATTATAATTCTAATTATAATGGACATCAAAGAAAAAACGAGAGAATAGATAATACACATGAAAACATTGAACTTAAAAATAGATATGAAGTACTAAGTACTACAAACGAAAACAAAAATAATCACCATTTTTTAGAGATAAGACCAGAACAACCATCAACATCAAAAAACGCCAAGTTAGAGAATCAAGAAAGGTTAAAAAATCAAAAGAGAAGAAGACCAGAGGATGTAGAGGAGGGGGGGGGGGGAGAACCCACAGCAAATCACAAGAAATCGAGATAATAAATAATACTACTACAATCAGCGAGGAAAATACCCCCAATAACAATAATGGTATATTCAATCTAAGCGATAAAACATTAAACAAAGAACAAGAACATATCTTAACAAAAGGATTATCCTTCGCCCCATCTACAAGATTAAACAAATTCAATACTCTAATCAATGCTAATCAATTCATACGCAAATTGACCCTTAAGAGACATTTTCTGAAGAATCCATTAGAAAGACAAACACCTAAAACAGAATACTTACATACATCACTTAAACCAAAATCACAATATTACCCAACACAGGATAAAGGGAAACATATCGAGATGTTTGAGAAACTGATAAAAGAAGATATAAAGAAATGTGAAATTAATAAGAGGAAACCATTAAATCTCACTAAGAAAGAAAGAACTATTCTGAGAGAACTTAAAGATGATCCATTAATCACAATAAAACAAGCTGATAAAGGAGGAGGAGTAGTAGTATTAAACACCAAAGATTATATAAAAGAAGCTGAAAGAATATTAGGAGACACAGACACTTACAAAAAACTACCATTTAATCCCATTCAAAAACAAATAAAAAAGTTTGCAAGTATTTTGAATGAAGCCAAACAAACAGAAATAATAAACAATCAAGAATACCAATTTCTAACTATCACACACCCCAAAACTCCTGTTTTCTACTATCTTCCAAAAATACATAAGACTTTAGACCATCCGCCAGGACGACCCATAATTTCAGGGATAGGCAGTCTAACTTCTAACATGTCACAATACGTAGATACATTCTTACAAAAATATGTACACAGTTTACCATCATACCTCAAGGACACAACTGATTTTCTAAATACAATAACAAACATAAATTGGCAAACAGATTATACATTGGTTACTTGCGACGTGAATTCGCTTTATACTAATATCCGACACACATTGGGCATTGCAGCATCAGAACATTACCTTAACTCAGATCATGAAATGAAAACACCACAAATAAAATTTATCACAGATTGCATAACATTCATTTTAGAAAATAACTACTTCAACTTTAATAACACATTTTATTTACAACTCAAAGGCACCCGCTATGGGCACGAGGTTTGCACCCAGCTACGCCAATTTATTCATGGGGAGGTTTGAAGAAGAACACATTTTACACTCCCCATGGGGTGCAAACCTCGTGCTCTATAAGCGATTTATCGACGATATATTTTTTATTTGGAAAGGTGATGTCGAATTACTGCACCTGTTCCTGGAGGACATTAACTCCAACAATTGGGGAATAAAATTCACTCACAAATACTGCAAAGAACACATACATTTTCTAGATGTCCAAATAAAGATCAATAATAATACCATCACTACTGAAACATATTTCAAACCTACTGATACCAACAGTTACTTACATCCAGATAGTTGCCACTTTAACAAATGGATCAATAACATACCTAAAGGTCAATTTTACAGAATAAAGAAAAATTGCTCAGAAAATGAAACTTTCATCACACAAGCTAACACATTAGAAAAGAAATTTCAGGACAAAGGATATGGAGATAGTATAATCAAAGAGGCAAAAGCACAAGCAATAAGAAAAGATAGAACTGCACTATTAACATATAAGAAGAAGGATGCTAATAAAGATACAAATAATAAAATATCATTTATAACAGAATACAATGAAGACCATAAAATTATAAAGAAGATCTTAGACAAACACTGGCACATTATTAAAAAAGATCCAATTCTGTCAGATATTATAGACCAACACCCTACTATAATATATAGAAAAACTAAAAATTTAAAGAGCATACTAGCACTTAGCCAATTCAATAAAAATACTACATCAAAACAACAAGATTTATTAGGGAAAAATCTTCATGGTTTCTATCCTTGCAATAGCTGTAAAGCTTGTAAATTTGGTAAAAAAGACAAAGAAGTAACATCATCTAATAACAATTATAAGCATCTGATAAAAGAGACAATCAGATGCTCAGATATTAATGTAATCTATCTAATACAGTGCCAATGCAAATTACAATATTTAGGACAAACCAGTAGACCTCTACATGATAGAATAAGAGAACATCTGTCAAATATTAGACGTGGTAACTGTAAGCATTTACTATCAAAACACTTTACAGAAATACATCACAAAAAACCAACAGGTTTCAAATATTGGGGTATCAAAAAAGTATTCAATAATAGAGGAGGAGATATAGAAAACACTTTATTATTAAAAGAAGCAGAACTAATATTCAAATTTAATACATTGACACCTAATGGTCTCAATGCAGAACTTAATTTAAACCCCTTTATATAAAATATAAAATAAAAACTCATCTTCCAGCATATCCCAAAAGAATTATCTAGTAATTTC
The DNA here is from genome assembly GCF_027579735.1 of Bombina bombina. NCBI lineage: Eukaryota > Metazoa > Chordata > Amphibia > Anura > Bombinatoridae > Bombina > Bombina bombina. Next base: position 1,167,533,158 of record NC_069500.1, read on the forward strand.
ATTTTTGTTTTTAGTAATCTATCAAATTATAGATATATCCCCATCTATCCATGTCGTAATATTTAAGATCCCCAATCACTGTTATCTTTACACATTAGAATATATTGGGTCTCATCATAATTATTTGGTTACCTCATCGAATATAGAATCATTACCTAAATCATTTTCTTACAACTTTAAAACATCATTTCCCATAACTTTAAAACTCCATATGTCTTATTCCTCTTATTCCTTTAATTTTGCCTAACTTTGCATCATATATTTCAAAGTGTCCTATACGTCTCATATATGTTCCAATTTGTGTGACATTATCCACATTTTGGATTAACATCAATTACATAGTTCCAATAATGTTCGAGTGTAACATTGTCACTGTTGTTTTAAGTACACAATAATGTGCTATTGTTAATACTAGTTTTTATTTTATATTACAACTGGTTTAATAAAGGCATAGACAAGTAAGCGATAATATCTCCTGATATATGACACTATGGGAGGAGTTTTTTAACGCCCAGAATACTAGAAATAGAGCCACAGATCTCACACAATAATAGGAAGTCTTGATAAAGGCGCATATCCAGCGCTGAAACGCGTAGATTTTGACAATCCAGTGTGACCGAATTTGGCTCCAGCAAGCAAAACAGACAGAATCGCTATAGCACCACTCCCCCCAACGACCCGGCTATCCGATTGGACGTCCGAGGACCACGTGACTACTCAACGTAGACGTCAGGGTAGGAAGGATTGACCGGGCAATTTGAAGGTGAGACGCTCACATACTACCACAGCTACACGGCAATACGCCGAACTGAGACATATCCCGAGTTAATTGCAATCCTTCCCATAACCCACGCTAGTACAAGAGGAGGGTAAGGGATATCGGTAGTCCGGTAGGGGTGAGCACCATAAGAATTCCATATTACTGCTTTTGAATAACGGGACATTACAAGCTACACAAGCTATCCTAACAGGAAACAGCTCTTTGGAGCTTTTTGGATCTTTTACAAATAGTTGTGGCCACAACTTTTAACCTATAACTTTTATATTTTACGCTGAACTATAATCATCGTATCTTTTTAAGGACAAATTTTGTCTTTAAGTGTCTATTGACCAATGTCAGTACTTTTGTCTATGCTGATTGTCAGTTTAATTGAAGAATTCAGTCTATGGAACTCAACTGTAGACCTAAATAAGGTTTTGTATCACTTTGTCTGCTGCAATCCTGGTAATAGAATGGGTTACAGAATTAGACAGAAGTGAAGTTTTTTATAATGTACTGATAAAGTTCCTCTGATAATTATAACACAGGTTATGTAGCAGTACTTTAGTTTCCACCTAGGTAGTAGGCAGATGAGCAGAGGTAAGATTAGTAAGACTTTAGGTAATGTCCCAACTTAGGTATGCTGTAAAGTATAGTATATCCCTTTAAGCAGTAGCTTCTTAACATGTGTGTCCCTTTAAGGGTTGCAGGTTCAAGGTAAGTAACTCCAATTTATATACAGATATGAGTATGCAAATCCCTTATTCAGGGTAATGAATATTTACCTGGAGACTCCTAAATGAAGAGGAGGATGCAGGACAAGTTGTGTTAAGTATTCACACAAGCTGATTTACTGCAGGCAGTGCCTTGTCCGTGGTTTCAGTGTGTGAAGATCCCAGACGCTGATGTTTTTCTCTGCAGCGTTGATACAGACAGGATCAGCTGTTGTTCCGGTGAGTAGTTTCAGTTTAGGATCCAGCTGGCTGCTTAGATGTGACAGGGAAATTGCTCCGTTAGCAGCAGCAGTAGAGAGAGAGGATTCCTCTGTGGGCTGTGAGGCAGAGCGAGACAAGTTGAAATATATACACAGGACAGGAGATAAATCAGGAAGGAGGTGTGTACTGCCACGATGTTTTCATATAAGGCTCCCACACTGAAGTTTAATATCTCAGTCGTGCAGATAAGTAACGTTAGCAAAATAACAGTTCAGAGAATCTGATTTAACTTTGAAGATTTTATCTCTTAGAGTGTGAATAAAGATCACAGGAGTAGAAATCCTGATGTGGCTCAGAAACAGTGCTCACTACAAACAAATTACTAAGCACTTGTCTGCAGCTGAGAAGGAAGCTTTATAGGCATTGGGGGAAGGGCAAAGGAAAACCTGACATGACCCCCCTTTCAAGCAAGCTGTCCCACAGATTGAGGCCGAGGACGATCCGGATTGCGGCGGTGGAAGAGGGCGACAAGCCGAGGTGCATGAATGTTAGTGGAGGGTTCCCAAGAATCCTCCTGGCTGGAATAGCCCTTCCACCGTATTAGATATTGCAGTTGATCCTTGTGGTACCTAGAATCCAGTAAGGTTTGGACCTCGTATTCATCAGGCTGAACAATCTCCGATGTAGGACGCAGTACCAAATTGGAATCCCTCATGTCCCTAGCTGGTTTTAATAGGGATACATGGAAGGTCGGATGTACATGTAAATTTGATGGTAGTTCCAATGAAACTGCATTGACATTGATGATCTTGTTAATGGTAAAGGGTCCTATGAATTTTGTGAATAACTTCCTAGAGGGTATATGTAATCTAAGGTTTTTTGTGGATAGCCAAACCTTTTGTCCCACTTCATATTTCGGGGGCTCCCTTCTTCGTAGGTCGTAAAATCTTTTTTGAGTGGCCTGTGCGTCTCTGATGTTCTCCTGGAGTACCTTGAAGGTTTCTATTAAGGAATTTGTCATGGAATCGACCAGGGGTGAAGTAGCAACAACTCCTTCAGCAAAGGTTATCTGTGGGTGGAATCCGTAATTTGCATAAAATGGAGACATGTTGATGGTGGAATTCATGGCATCATTAAAGGAGAATTCGGCCATTGGTAAGTACTGCATCCAGGTGGTTTGATGGTGTGAGCAGTAACAGCGAAGGTACTGTTCCAACCACTGATTTACGCGTTCTACTTGTCCGTTAGTTTGGGGATGATAAGACGTTGAAAAACGGTGTTCGATGTTTAGGATCTTGCAGAGTTGTTTCCAGAAATGTGATGTGAATTGAGTTCCCCTGTCGGAAACCAGAATCGTTGGGAGACCATGTAGCCTAACTATGTGCTTCAAGAAAAGATCCGCTGTCTCAGAGGAGGTTGGAAGCTTGTGGAAAGGGATGAAGTGAGCCATCTTTGTGAAGTGGTCAACTACTACTAATATGGTATTCTGATGTTCTGATTCAGGGAGTTCGACTATAAAATCCATTCCCACCTGTTGCCATGGCTTGCTTGGAACTTCGAGGGACATTAGGAGACCAAAAGGAGATTGATTATCAGACTTACATGTGGAACACACGGTACAGGTTTGGATATGCTCTTTCACAGAAGTATGTAAACCTGGCCACCAGTATGCCCTTGAGAGCTTCTCAGTGGTACGTTTTATTCCCTGGTGACCAGCTAATGGTGTGTCATGGTAAAGTCTGAGAATGTGTGCTCTAAGATTTCTTGGGATGTACAACCTATCCTTGAAATAATAAAAGCCATCCGGTTTAAGCGTTACAGCATGATGTGGAATCTCTAAATCGTTTTGTAGGGAAGACTTTAACTCCATACGTAGGTCGGTTGTGATACCCAGGAAACATTCTTTGGGTATAATGTTTCGGGACTCCTCATGAAATATAGGAATAGGTTCCTTTCTTGATAGGGCATCTGCCTTGCGGTTTTTGTCAGCAGGTCTGTAGATAATAGTAAAAGTGAATCTTGTAAAGAACAAGCTCCACCTTACTTGTCTAGCAGACAAGGTTTTATTATTCTGTAGATACTCCAAATTCTTATGGTCTGTGTATATAATTATGGGGTGGATAGTGCCTTCTAAAAGATGTCTCCATTGCTCAAGTGAACGTTTTATGGCAAGTAGTTCTTTATCGCCAATAGAGTAGTTCCTCTCAGCTGAAGAGAGAACTTTAGAAAAGAAAGCCACTGGGTGGAGAGGTGTAGCTGGTGTCTCCCATTGAGATAGAATGGCCCCGATGGCGTAATCCGAGGAATCTACCTCCATTACGTATTGATGCTGAGGGTTAGGAAACTGTAGAATCGGTGCAGTTGTAAACCTTTGTTTTAACTCTATAAATGCTTGGTTAGCTTCGTTGTTCCATTTAAATGGTAATGTACCTGTGAGAATAGTAAGAGGTCTTACTATCTTAGAGAAATTCTTTATAAATTTCCGGGTAGTAGTTAGCAAAACCGAGGAAGCGTTGAAGTTCTTTCTTTGATGTTGGTTGACACCAGTTCCTTACTGTACTAACTTTATTTTCTTCCATTTGAATCCCAGCTGAACTGATGTGGTACCCAAGAAAGGATATGGTATCCTTGTGGAATTCACATTTTTCAGGTTTTGCGTACAACTGATGAGAACGGAGTCTGGAGAGTACCCATCTGACATGTGTGATATGTTGAGGAAGATCATCGGAATATATGAGTATGTCGTCTAAATAAATGACTAGACAGACATCCAGAAGATCCCTGAATACATCATTTATGAAGTACTGGAACGTCGCGGGGGCATTACATAGCCCGAATGGCATTACCCTGTACTCATACAGGCCATATCTCGTCCTAAAGGCGGTAAGCCACTCATCACCTTTTCGAATCCTGACGAGATTATAAGCCCCACGAAGATCCAGTTTTGTGAAAATTTTTGCGTTTCCTAATCTTTCAATGAGTTCTGGTATGAGGGGGAGAGGGTATCGGTTTTTTTATAGTTCTTCTGTTTAGTTCTCTGTAATCTATGATTGGTCTAAGTGAGGAGTCTTTGTTTCTGACGAAGAACATTCCTGCCCCTGCTGGGGAAGTAGAAGGTCTTATGAAGCCCTTTCGGAGGTTCTCATCAAGGTAATTTTTTAGATGTTCTAACTCTGGCTGGCTGAGAGGATATAGATGTCCATGGGGAACAACAGCACCCGGTTGAAGTTCTATAGGGCAGTCGTATTTACGATGTGGTGGTAAAGTTTCTGCCTCTCTTTTGCTGAAAACATCAGCAAAATCCTTGTAGACTTCAGGTAGGTTGACTTCGGAATGTGATAGCTGTAAGACGTGTACCTGTGGATAACAAGTGGTTTTGCAATAGTCAGAAGTTAGCCCTAATGTTAAATTCTTCCAATCGATAAAAGGATTATGTTCTTGTAGCCAACTAAGACCCAAAACGACAGGAAACAATGGTGAAGGAAGTATGTCAAATACTAAGTATTCAGTATGTCCTGTGGACGTTTGTACCTGCAAAGGTACTGTTTCATGTGTAATAGGACCTGTGTGGATGTTTGAACCATCAATTACACGAACAACAACAGGTTGCTGCTTGCACACAAACTTAATTTTATTTCTTTTAACAACATCTAAATCCAAATAATTTCCATAAGCCACGATGGCCTCAGTCTTCAGTCTGCTTTGGTCTCACTGCAAAGTTAATGGGAGACAACAGTAAGTGGAGTTCATATGTGAAACACAAGATGTATGAATAGTAATGCACTTACTTCTCTTATTCTTTATCAGCGTTGGACAGTCCTTCACCGTGTGGTTCGGATTAGCACAGTACATGCAGAGCATTTGAGTCCTTCTGCGGTTGCGTTCTTCGGAAGTGAGTGGTCCACGGATTATACCTATGTCCATAGGTTCTGGGGTTGTTTTGTGTATGGGAGGCAAACGGTGTGAGGAGGTTGCTCTGTGTGTGTTCTCCTGATAACCCCGTTCGCTTCTCCTCTCGCAGAGACGTCTATCAATTTGGGTAGTAAGTCTCATAAGTTGTTCTAGGGAATCAGGTAAGTCGATTCGGGCCAGTTCATCTTTAATTGTGTCTGATAACCCTATCCTAAACTGGTTCTTAAGCGCTACTGTATTCCATAAGGAGTCCGTGGAGTATTGTTTAAACTCCGTTATATATTCCTCCACTTGCCGTTTTCCTTGTTTGAGACTTCTCATGTTTGTCTCGGCGGTCTGTTGGAGGTTGGAATCCAAGTACAGTTCATCCATAGCATGTATGAACCGGTCTAGAGATGAAAGAATAGGGTCATCTGTCTCGTATAGTGTGTCTGCCCATGCCCGTGGTTCCCCTCTCAAGAAGGAAATGGTAGCTAAAACTTTAATCTTGTCAGTCTTGTATGTCTTGGCTTTTAGTTGAAATAACAAACTGCAAGAGTTTTTGAACTGTCTATAAAGTCTACGATTGCCAGAGAATGGATCTGGTAGGGACACCTGAGGGTCAGGTTCAGAGGTCTTAGAGGTCAGGGTTTCCTTTAAAAGTTCATGTAAAGTTTGGTTTTCAAATTGTAGCTGTTTAAGGCCTTGTGCCAATTGGTCGACTCTTTGTGAGAGAGTATAAACTACTTGCGGTAGGTCTACTGGCTCCATTGCGTTTTAGGCTTAGTAATATGTCAGTTTAATTGAAGAATTCAGTCTATGGAACTCAACTGTAGACCTAAATAAGGTTTTGTATCACTTTGTCTGCTGCAATCCTGGTAATAGAATGGGTTACAGAATTAGACAGAAGTGAAGTTTTTTATAATGTACTGATAAAGTTCCTCTGATAATTATAACACAGGTTATGTAGCAGTACTTTAGTTTCCACCTAGGTAGTAGGCAGATGAGCAGAGGTAAGATTAGTAAGACTTTAGGTAATGTCCCAACTTAGGTATGCTGTAAAGTATAGTATATCCCTTTAAGCAGTAGCTTCTTAACATGTGTGTCCCTTTAAGGGTTGCAGGTTCAAGGTAAGTAACTCCAATTTATATACAGATATGAGTATGCAAATCCCTTATTCAGGGTAATGAATATTTACCTGGAGACTCCTAAATGAAGAGGAGGATGCAGGACAAGTTGTGTTAAGTATTCACACAAGCTGATTTACTGCAGGCAGTGCCTTGTCCGTGGTTTCAGTGTGTGAAGATCCCAGACGCTGATGTTTTTCTCTGCAGCGTTGATACAGACAGGATCAGCTGTTGTTCCGGTGAGTAGTTTCAGTTTAGGATCCAGCTGGCTGCTTAGATGTGACAGGGAAATTGCTCCGTTAGCAGCAGCAGTAGAGAGAGAGGATTCCTCTGTGGGCTGTGAGGCAGAGCGAGACAAGTTGAAATATATACACAGGACAGGAGATAAATCAGAAGGAGGTGTGTACTGCCACGATGTTTTCATATAAGGCTCCCACACTGAAGTTTAATATCTCAGTCGTGCAGATAAGTAACGTTAGCAAAATAACAGTTCAGAGAATCTGATTTAACTTTGAAGATTTTATCTTTTAGAGTGTGAATAAAGATCACAGGAGTAGAAATCCTGATGTGGCTCAGAAACAGTGCTCACTACAAACAAATTACTAAGCACTTGTCTGCAGCTGAGAAGGAAGCTTTATAGGCATTGGGGGAAGGGCAAAGGAAAACCTGACACTGATAAATCAGTTTCACCGACACCATTTTTTCACAAATCAGTGAACCAGTTGTTGTATTCCAATGCAATGATATGACCATTTTATTTGTTATTATTTGTTTTTATTTACTTATATAAACTGATTAATAAGTCAATTGTACATTTGTTTTGTTTTAATTAAGAAGCACATATTGTTAGTTTTATTAAGAAGCACATATCGTTACTTTCACTGTATTTATTGCACATATTGCACTTCAAGCATTGTTTCTTGCAACATATTGCAACATATTGTAGCACTATTTATAACAATCATTGCACACACACATATACCTTATATAAGGATTCACATCTAACATTCTCCCACCTTATAATCATAAGCGACCACGGGTAGAATATATAAATTAATAGAAATATCTCAATCGTATGCTATCACTATATTATATGTTCCTACACTAGGTAGTCTAAATATATATTAGTCATACATAATAGATAAGTCCCACTCACAGCTCTGTAGTTGAGCGCACCCCTCCCCCCACTTGTTCTAGATTTTCACTTTCTGATACTGGGAGCATATCAGAATTAGGGGCTGCACAGTTGAGTCCTGCACATATATCACCACACATCTTAAATAGCGCGTGATTTTGTGGTGCCAAGTACATCAGGGAGGCCCTTACAAAGCACTTTGCAAGACATGGCTACTGTTATGACAGAAGTATTATCTAAATTGCCAGAATTAAGAGGCAAGCGCGATAGCTCTGGGTTAAGGACAGAGCGCGCGGATGAGGTGAGAGCCATGTCAGATACTGCGTCACAGTTTGCAGAACATGAAGACGGAGAGCTTCATTCTGTGGGTGACGGATCTGATCCAGGGAGACTGGATTCAGAGATTTCTAATTTTAAATTTAAGCTTGAGAACCTCCGCATATTGCTAGGGGAGGTATTAGCGGCTCTGAATGATTGTAACACGGTTGCAATTCCAGAAAAATTATGTAGGTTGGATAGATACTATGCGGTACCGGTGTGTACTGACGTTTTTCCTATACCTAAAAGGCTTACAGAGATTATTAGCAAGGAGTGGGATAGACCTGGTGTGCCTTTTTCCCCTCCTCCCATATTTAGGAAAATGTTTCCTATAGACGCCTCCACACGAGACTTATGGCAGACGGTCCCTAAGGTGGAGGGAGCAGTTTCTACTTTAGCTAAGCGTACCACTATCCCGGTGGAGGATAGTTGTGCCTTTTCAGATCCAATGGATAAGAAATTAGAGGGTTACCTTAAGAAAATGTTTGTTCAACAAGGTTTTATCTTACAGCCCCTTGCATGCATTGCGCCTGTCACTGCTGCAGCGGCATTCTGGTTTGAGTCTCTGGAAGAGGCCATTCGCACAGCTCCATTGGATGAAATTATGAACAAGCTTAAAGCACTTAAGCTAGCTAACGCATTTGTTTCTGATGCCGTCGTACATTTAACCAAACTTACGGCTAAGAACTCCGGATTCGCCATCCAAGCGCGCAGAGCGCTATGGGCTTAAATCCTGGTCAGCTGACGTGACTTCTAAATCTAAATTGCTTAATATTCCTTTCAAAGGGCAGACCTTATTTGGGCCCGGCTTGAAAGAAATTATAGCTGACATTACGGGAGGTAAGGGCCATGCTCTACCTCAGGACAGGGCCAAATCTAAGGCCAAACAGTCTAATTTTCGTGCCTTTCGTAACTTCAAGGCAGGAGCAGCATCAACTTCCTCCGCTCCAAAACAGGAAGGAGCTGTTGCTCGTTACAGACAGGGCTGGAAAGTTAATCAGTCCTGGAACAAGGGCAAGCAGGCCAAGAAACCTGCTGCTGCCCCTAAGACAGCATGAAGAGAGGGCCCCCTATCCGGAAACGGATCTAGTGGGGGGCAGACTTTCTCTCTTCGCCCAGGCTTGGGCAAGAGATGTCCAGGATCCCTGGGCGTTGGAGATCATATCTCAGGGATATCTCCTGGACTTCAAAACTTCTCCTCCACGAGGGAGATTTCATCTTTAAAGGTTATCAGCAAACCAAATAAAGAAAGAGGCATTTCTACGCTGTGTACAAGACCTCTTACTAATGGGGGTGATCCACCCAGTTCCGCGGACGGAACACGGGCAAGGATTCTATTCAAATCTATTTGTGGTTCCCAAGAAAGAGGGAACCTTCAGACCAATCTTGGACTTAAAAATCCTAAACAAATTCTTAAGAGTTCCATCATTCAAAATGGAAACTATTCAAACCATCCTTCCCATGATCCAAGAGGGTCAGTACATGACCACAGTGGACTTAAAGGATGCCTAACTTCACATACCAATTCACAAGGATCATTATCGGTACCTAAGATTTGCTTTCCTAGACAGGCATTACCAGTTTGTAGCGCTTCCCTTCGGATTAGCTACGGCTCCAAGAATCTTTACAAAAGTTCTGGGCTCACTTCTAGCGGTACTAAGACCACGAGGCATAGCGGTGACTCCGTACCTAGACGACATTCTGATACAAGCGTCAAGTTTTCAAACTGCCAAGTCTCATACAGAGATAGTTCTGGCATTTCTGAGGTCGCATGGGTGGAAGGTGAACGTGGAAAAGAGTTCTCTATTACCACTTACAAGGGTTCCTTTTCTAGGGACTCTTATAGATTCTGTAGAGATGAAAATTTACCTGACGGAGGCCAGGTTATCAAAACTTCTAAATGCTTGCTGTGTCCTTCATTCCATTCCACACCCGTCAGTAGCTCAGTGCATTGGAAGTAATCGGCTTAATGGTAGCGGCAATGGACATAGTACCATTTGCGCGCCTGAATCTCAGACCGCTGCAATTATGCATGCTAAGTCAGTGGAATGGGGATTACTCAGATCTGTCCCCCCTGCTAAATCTGGATCAAGAGACCAGAGGTTCTCTTCTATGGTGGCTTTCTCGGCCACATCTGTCCAAGGGGATGACCTTTCGCAGGCCAGATTGGATGATTGTAACAACAGACGCCAGCCTTCTAGGCTGGGGCGCAGTCTGGAACTCCCTGAAGGCTCAGGGACTATGGACTCAGGAGGAGAAACTCCTCCCAATAAATATTCTGGAATTAAGAGCAATATTCAATGCTCTCCTAGCTTGGCCTCAGTTAGCAACTCTGAGGTTCATCAGATTTCAGTCGGACAACATCACGACTGTGGCTTACATCAACCATCAAGGGGGAACCAGAAGTTCCCTAGCGATGTTGGAAGTCTCAAAGATAATTCGCTGGGCAGAGTCTCACTCTTGCCACCTGTCAGCGATTTACATCCCAGGCGTGGAGAACTGGGAGGCGGATTTTCTAAGTCGCCAGACTTTTCATCCGGGGGAGTGGGAACTTCATCCGAAGGTCTTTGCTCAACTGATTCATCGTTGGGGCAAACCAGATCTGGATCTCATGGCGTCTCGCCAGAACGCCAAGCTTCCTTGTTACGGATCCAGGTCCAGGGACCCGGGAGCGGTGCTGATAGATGCTCTGACAGCCCCTTGGGTCTTCAACATAGCTTATGTGTTTCCACCATTTCCGATGCTTCCTCGTTTGATTGCCAAGATCAAACAGGAGAGAGCTTCGGTGATTCTGATAGCGCCTGCGTGGCCACGCAGGACCTGGTATGCAGACCTAGTGGGCATGTCGTCCTGCCCACCGTGGTCTCTGCCTCTGAGACAGGACCTTCTAATTCAGGGTCCTTTCAACCATCCAAATCTAATTTCTCTGAGGCTGACTGCATGGAGATTGAACGCTTGATTCTATCAAAGCGTGGCTTCTCGGAGTCGGTTATTGATACCTTAATACAGGCTAGGAAGCCTGTTACCAGAAGAATTTACCATAAGATATGGCGTAAATATTTATATTGGTGCGAATCCAAGAGTTACTCATGGAGTAAGGTTAGGATTCCTAGGATATTGTCTTTTCTACAAGAGGGTTTAGAAAAGGGCTTATCTGCTAGTTCGTTAAAGGGACAGATTTCTGCTCTGTCTATTCTTCTACACAAACATCTGGCAGAAGTTCCAGACGTTCAGGCTTTTTGTCAGGCTTTAGCTAGGATTAAGCCTGTGTTTAAGACTGTTGCTCTGCCGTGGAGCTTAAACTTAGTTCTTAACGTTCTTCAAGGCGTTCCATTTGAACCCCTTCATTCCATTGATATCAAGCTGTTATCCTGGAAGGTTCTGTTTTTGATGGCTCGAAGAGTCTCTGAGTTATCTGCCTTACATTGTGATTCTCCTTATCTGATTTTTCATTCAGACAAGTTAGTTCTGCATACTAAACCTGGGTTCTTACCTAAGGTAGTTACTAACAGGAATATCAATCAAGAGATTGTTGTTCCATCACTGTGTCCTAACCCTTCTTCAAAGAAGGAACGACTTTTGCATAATCTGGACGTAGTCCGTGCCCTGAAGTTCTATTTGCAGGCAACTAAAGATTTTCGTCAAACTTCTTCCCTGTTTGTCGTTTACTCTGGACAGAGAAGAGGTCAAAAGGCTTCGGCTACCTCTCTCTCTTTTTGGCTTCGTAGCATAATACGCTTAGCCTATGAGACTGCTGGACAGCAGCCTCCTGAAAGGATTACAGCTCATTCTACTAGAGCTGTGGCTTCCACCTGAGCCTTTAAAAATGAGGCCTCTGTTGAACAGATTTGCAAGGCTGCAACTTGGTCTTCACTTCACACTTTTTCAAAATTTTACAAATTTGACACTTTTGCTTCTTCGGAGGCTATTTTTGGGAGAAAGGTGCTTCAGGCAGTGGTTCCTTCTGTTTAAGGTTCCTGCCTTGTCCCTCCCTTCATCCGTGTACTTTAGCTTTGGTATTGGTATTCCATAAGTAATGGATGACCCGTGGACTGACTACACTTAACAAGAGAAAACATAATTTATGCTTACCTGATAAATTTATTTCTCTTGTAGTGTAGTCAGTCCACGGCCCGCCCTGTCTTTAAGGCAGATCTAAATTTTAATTAAACTCCAGTCACCACTGCACCCTATGGTTTCTCCTTTCTCGTCTGGTTTTGGTCGAATGACTGAATATGACATGTGAGGGGAGGAGCTATATAGCAGCTCTGCTTGGGTGATCCTCTTGCAGCTTCCTGTTAGGAAGAGATATATTCCATAAGTAATGGATGACCCGTGGACTGACTACACTACAAGAGAAATAAATTTATCAGGTAAGCATAAATTATGTTTTCTGAATCAACCAGGTGTGTGTGGACTCATCTATCTTAATATTAAATTAATGAGGGCTTGCAAGCAGAGGCTTTAGTGCTCAAATTCAGTTATAGGTGCTGGAGCATTTTGGCAATGCTATTCTATTGTATTTCCTTAAAGCAAGCAGTCTCTCAACTACTTAAAAAAACTATATTTTGGATGGATGGATGGCCTAAAATTGGACCAATAATGGGTACTGGCCCTGTCCATTCAGCATCAAGGTGCTAATGTAGCCTAGTGGTTAGCTTTGTGGCTTTGCAGCTCAAAGGTTGTTGGTTCAAATCCAGGTGCTGGATGACCATTTTTTTTCCAATAGCAATCCATTGTGAAATTTTGTTTTGCAAGCTGTATTGCCTTCATCTCTCAGCCATGTACCATTTGGCCTAGTGGTTAGCTGTGCAGCCTTGGGAAGCTAATACTTGAATGGTTCGAATCCAGGAGTGGGAATACTTTTGTTTTGTAAACCAAATTCTATTTTATTTTTCTGAAAGCAACTAACCTTGCTATTACTTATACACTGTTAATACTGTATTAATGGTGCAAAAAATTATGGCTACTGGCCCTGCCTGCTGCATGTGGAGCATGTTCTTGTGGCTCGGTGGTTAGCTTTGTAGCATTGTAAAAAGTTTTGAACCCAGTTGTGCCCCCTGCTTTTAATGTGGCATGCCTTTTAAGTAAGATAGCAATCCAAAGATACATATTATTTTACTAATTGAATTCTATTGTATTTCCTGAAAGCAAAGAAACTCTTCACAGCTTGTGTACCATTTTGATACAATTTATGGAATTACTGGTTTAACATAAAATACCAACGTATATGAGATTTTCCACCGTAGTCCAGTTTGGCCTAGTGGTTGTCTTGGATACCTTGCAAACAGATGGTTTGAAGTTCAAATCTGCTGCTAGATGCACGTCTGTCCGTTTTGCAAGTCTTATTCTAGTTTATTTACTTAAAGGGACATGAAATCCACATTTTTTTCTTTTTCTTTCATGATTCCGACAGAGCATGCAACTTTACGCAACTTTCTAATTTGCTTCTATTATAACATTTTCCTTGTTCTCTGTCTCTTTTGTTGAAAAGCAGGGGCGTGAGCTCAGGAGCGTGCACGTGTCTTGAGCACTGTATGGCAGCAGTTTTTCAAGAATGTTATCCGTTTGCAAGAGGGCTAGATGGGAGGACTATTTCCTGCCATGGAGTGCTCCAGACACCTACCTAGATATCTCTTCAACAAAGAATACCATGGGATAGAAGCAAACTTGATAACAGCAGTGAATTGGAAACTTTTTTGAAATTTTGTATGCATTGTCTGTCTGAATCGCAAAAGACATTTTTTGGGTTTCATGTCCTTTAAACCCCTTCAATGTACCCTGTACGCCGACCGTCCGTGGAGCTTCCAAGGCTGTAGGAGTGCGGGTCTCAATAACAGTGGCGAGACTGCTCTGTTTCTGCTTGCTCCGCTGCTGAGGCATGCAGAAATAGCACGGTCTCGCTGCTGTTGGGGAGGCCCATGTTCCTGCAGCCCGGGAAGCACTTCAGAGGGTCAATGTACAGGCTACGGCAGCCGTCGCAAAGGGGTTAAAGAGCCATTAAACACTAAATACATTTAATGGGGCCCTCTCTAATTATGGGTGCTGTCATTTTAGAACCTAGGTTTCACTGCAGGTATTTGAAGGAGAGTTGCTGCACATGAGCAAACACTTCAGCACTGGAATGCAGTGGATGCCAGATTCACACAATGCAGCACCCATGACAAGAGAAACGCAGGCAGTAACCTCAAGGCTATGCTTATAAAATGCACCCATGACTAGAGAAACGCAGGCAGTAACCTCAACGCTATGCTTATAAAATGCACCCATGACTAGAGAAACGCAGGCAGTAACCTCAACGCTATGCTTATAAAATGCATACAGTGTTTTCAATTGCCCTCTAACAGCAAGCCATTTATATTTACTGCCTGTACACTGTTTCTAGGATCAGTAATGTAAAAGAAAAAAAAAAAAACAAAAGAAAAAGGGTACTGGAGCGGTGGGCTCCGGGACGGTGGGTCATTGCGGAGTTGAGGTTAGCTTAGCAGTCTTTCAAGCAGTGGTACGTTTTCTAACCCAGCTGTGGTATCTTTCTTTTCATGCTCGTGTGTCTGGCTAGTAAAACATATACACAAATAGCAACCCAAAAATGCATCAACATTCGCAAACTTTATTTTATTTCCTGAAAGAAAGAAAGAAAGAAAGCCATCTCGAAAGTGTTTGGGCTTTCAGTTCTAAGACACTGTTTAATGGATGAAAAAAATCTAAAAGCAGGAAAATAATATGGCTTTTTAATAAAAAAAATGACTCACATTCTAGAAGCAAGCGCTAGTAGGTGCCCAAGTCTGTATGTTACAAGTCCTTCTCCTATAACTATGCTGCTTGCAATCCAAATCCGTCCCGTACTCGCTGCAAGGAGAGACACTGACTTCATCACGCCCCAGGACAATTGCTTTTAAGGCTTGCAGAGCATCCTCGCTTCGCCGCCCCAACACATTCTTCTAGATATAATAAAAATCTCATTGATAGGCTATACACTCCTTTCCTTTGACTTGTGGAGAGTAACACACACGCACAAACACGCACGCTCACGCACATATACACGTGTGAACAAAAGCGATAAGGGCACTGGATCTGTATCGGCCACCTCTTTCAGCAATTTATCACTTATAGCCCAGAAAAGGCCAGTGAGCCAGTTCATGGAAGTATTAGGATTTCTTTCATTAGAAAAGTAGAAGGGACCTAAGGCGCTAGACATGCTAGAGGCAATCGATATGCCGCTAAAACTCCTTCCACATATTCCCCTTCCATCTCACTAGATCCCAGATTTGACCCCATCACCTAAACCCTGTATTACAATCAGATCTTGTTCCACAAGATCCCTTGCACACCTCTGTGTTGCAAAGCCCGTTCTACATACGCCTGCTCCCTTCTGATCTAACTCTTTGCACTTCTACCAGCCCCCACATCCTTATTGCATGCTCATCCGAAGATCCCACACCCCATTCTAGATTCCAGGATCCACCTTATCTTTCCCTTCATACCAATACACTTCTGACCACCAATTCTCTTTCTAGATCCTACTTATCCAGCCTCTCTATCTAACCCATTGTTACTTGCTGGTCTTCCATCACAGTTTTCACTCTTACTGCTCCAGTCACCATCCATGCCAGACCGCTGCCCCTCAAGGTTTATAGCCTACCTTTCCCTACCAGACCCATCCCCTCTGCATCATTTTACATGAAGGACATGCAGCATAAAAACAAAAAAATGTCAGCTGCAACTGGGTTCAAACTCCAAACCTTCCACGGCTGCTTTCTTACCCCCTAAGCCACAGAGCTCTACAATGCTTGTTGAATCAGAGAGCTGCTGTGAGGCAGTGGTAGGGTCATAGCCTACGAAGCGCAGGGCCACTGGTTGAAATCCACCCTGGCTTCCTAGGCCATGGCCCTATGTCTTCTACCCATATCAAGGCATACTTGCCATCCTCTGGGAAAATGGGCTGCAAATATAAAACCTGCCATCCTCCTGGATGCTTACATTGGTCTGCGCAGAGCTCCGTAACTAGAATCTGCCATGTAAGAAAGGGGCTATGGTGGTACTGCCATAGGGGATATGGAAGGACAGGCACAAAGTTGGGGGGAAATAGTTGGGAAAATTCGAATGGGGGCCTGGAGCTTATAGCCATTGAGGGGGAGGGGGTGGGAAGGATGGGATGGGGAAAGTAGTAACTGTGACTAAAGCAAGCTTTACTGGGAAAAATAGGAGGAGGGATTTTGAGAGGGGGAGGAAACTGGTAGGGGAATTGGGATGCAGTATGGGGAGGAGTTTACTAAGAATATAGCCTGGAAAGAAAAAGGATCATCAGGCATTTGGAAGGGGAGAAGTAGGATGCAGATCTTGGGATTAGGTGTTCCTGAATGTGAAAGATTAAGATTGGAGTAGGGGTGTGAGACATAGAGTGTGTGTGTGTGTATGTGTGTGTCTAGTTAAGAAAATATAAAGTGGAGTTGCAGGGGAACTCCTCCTCACAATCCTTTTCCTCTCCAGACACTACTCTTACCTATTATTTTTCTTACCCCCCTAGACTCCTCCCCTAACTACATCCCATTTTTCCCATCAGGCTCCTCCCCTCTATTATCCATACCAGGCTCCTCCCCCCTCCTATATTTTCCTTTGGAACTCATCCCATTTTCCCAGCTCCTCCCCCTCCATAGCATTTTCCCCACCAGGCTCCTCCCCCTCCTATATTTTCCCTTGGAACTCTTCCCATTTTCCCCACTAGGCTCCTCCCCGCTATTTTCCATACCTGGCTCCTCCCCTCTATTATCCCTACCAGGCTCCTCCTATATTTTCCCTGGGAACTCATCCCATTTTCCCCACCAGGCTCCTCCCCTCCATTTTCCCTACCTGGCTCTTCATCCCATCTTCCCCATCAGGGTCCTCCCCCTCCATTTTCTCTACCTGGCTCCTCCCCTCCTCCTATATTTTCCCTTGGAACTCATCCCATTTTCCCGGCTCCTCCCCCTCCATCACATTTTCCCCACCAGGCTCCTCCCCCTCCTATATTTTCCCTTGGAACTCTTCCCATTTTCCCCACCAGGCTCCTCCCCTCTATTTTCCATACCTGGTTCCTCCCCTCTATTATCTCTACCAGACTCCTCCTATATTTTCCTTGGGAACTCTTCCCATTTTCCCCACTAGAATCCTCCCCTCTATTTTCCATACCTGGCTCCTCCTTCCTCCTATATTTTCCTTGGGAATTCATCCCATCTTCCCCACCAGGCTCCTCCCCCTCCTATATTTTGCCTGGGAACTCATCCTATTTACCCCACAAGGCCCCTCCCCTCTATTTTCCCTACCTGGCTCCTCCCCCTCCTGTACTTTCCCTGGGAACTCATCCCATTTTCCCCACCATGCTCCTCCCCTCCATTTTCCCTACCTGGCTCCTCCCCCTCCTATATTTTCCCTTGGAACTCTTCCCATTTTCCCCACCATGCTCCTCCCCTCTGTTATCCCTCTTATGCTCCTCCTATATTTTCCCTGGGAACTCATCCCATCTTCCCCATCTGGCTCCTCCCCCTCCATTTTCTCTACCTGGCTCCTCCCTCCTCCTATATTTTCCTTGGGAACTCTTCCCATTTTCCCCACCATGCTTCTCCCCTCTATTATCCCTCCCAGGCTCCTCCCCTCCTCCTATATTTTCCCTTGGAACTCATCCCATTTTCCCTGCAAGAGGGCTAGATGGGAGGACTATTTCCTGCCATGGAGTGCTCCAGACACCTACCTAGATATCTCTTCAACAAAGAATACCATGGGATAGAAGCAAACTTGATAACAGCAGTGAATTGGAAACTTTTTTAAAATTTTGTATGCATTGTCTGTCTGAATCGCAAAAGACATTTTTTGGGTTTCATGTCCTTTAAACCCCTTCAATGTACCCTGTACGCCGACCGTCCATGGAGCTTCCAAGGCTGTAGGAGTGCGGGTCTCACTAACAGTGGCGAGACTGCTCTGTTTCTGCTTGCTCCGCTGCTGAGGCATGCAGAAATAGCACGGTCTCGCTGCTGTTGGGGAGGCCCATGTTCCTGCAGCCCGGGAAGCACTTCAGAGGGCCAATGTACAGGCTACGGCAGCCGTCGCAAAGGGGTTAAAGAGCCATTAAACACTAAATACATTTAATGGGGCCCTCTCTAATTATGGGTGCTGTCATTTTAGAACCTAAGTTTCACTGCAGGTATTTGAAGGAGAGTTGCTGCACATGAGCAAACACTTCAGCACTGGAATGCAGTGGATGCCAGATTCACACAATGCAGCACCCATGACAAGAGAAACGCAGGCAGTAACCTCAACGCTATGCTTATAAAATGTTACCATGACTAGAGAAACGCAGGCAGTAACCTCAACGCTATGCTTATAAAATGCACCCATGACTAGAGAAACGCAGGCAGTAACCTCAACGCTATGCTTATAAAATGCACCCATAACTAGAGAAACGCAGGCAGTAACCTCAACGCTATGCTTATAAAATGCACCCATAACTAGAGAAACGCAGGCAGTAACCTCAACGCTATGCTTATAAAATGCATACAGTGTTTTCAATTGCCCTCTAACAGCAAGCCATTTATATTTACTGCCTGTACACTGTTTCTAGGATCAGTAATGTAAAACAAAAAACAAAAGAAAAAGGGTACTGGAGCGGTGGGCTCCGGGACGGTGGGTCATTGCGGAGTTGAGGTTAGCTTAGCAGTCTTTCAAGCAGTGGTACGTTTTCTAACCCAGCTGTGGTATCTTTCTTTTCATGCTCGTGTGTCTGGCTAGTAAAACATATACACAAATAGCAACCCAAAAATGCATCGACATTCGCAAACTTTATTTTATTTCCTGAAAGAAAGAAAGAAAGAAAGCCATCTCGAAAGTGTTTGGGCTTTCAGTTCTAAGACACTGTTTAATGGATGAAAAAAAACTAAAAGCAGGAAAATAAAAAAATGACTCACATTCTAGAAGCAAGCGCTAGTAGGTGCCCAAGTCTGTATGTTACAAGTCCTTCTCCTATAACTCTGCTGCTTGCAATCCAAATCCGTCCCGTACTCGCTGCAAGGAGAGACACTGACTTCATCACGCCCCAGGACAATTGCTTTTAAGGCTTGCAGAGCATCCTCGCTTCGCCGCCCCAACACATTCTTCTAGATATAATAAAAACTATCTCATTGATAGGCTATACACTCCTTTCCTTTGACTTGTGGAGAGTAACACACACGCACAAACACGCACGCTCACGCACATATACACGTGTGAACAAAAGCGATAAGGGCACTGGATCTGTATCGGCCACCTCTTTCAGCAATTTATCACTTATAGCCCAGAAAAGGCCAGTGAGCCAGTTCATGGAAGTATTAGGATTTCTTTCATTAGAAAAGTAGGAGGGACCTAAGGCGCTAGACATGCTAGAGGCAATCGATATGCCGCTAAAACTCCTTACACATATTCCCCTTCCATCTCACTAGATCCCAGATTTGACCCCATCACCTAAACCCTGTATTACTATCAGATCTTGTTCCACAAGATCCCTTGCACACCTCTGTGTTGCAAAGCCCGTTCTACATACGCCTGCTCCCTTCTGATCTAACTCTTTGCACTTCTACCAGCCCCCACATCCTTATTGCATGCTCATCCGAAGATCCCACACCCCATTCTAGATTCCAGGATCCACCTTATCTTTCCCTTCATACCAATACACTTCTGACCACCAATTCTCTTTCTAGATCCTACTTATCCAGCCTCTCTATCTAACCCATTGTTACTTGCTGGTCTTCCATCACAGTTTTCACTCTTACTGCTCCAGTCACCATCCATGCCAGACCGCTGCCCCTCAAGGTTTATAGCCTACCTTTCCCTACCAGACCCATCCCCTCTGCATCATTTTACATGAAGGACATGCAGCATAAAAACAAAAAAATGTCAGCTGCAACTGGGTTCAAACTCCAAACCTTCCACTTCCAAGGCTGCTTTCTTACCCCCTAAGCCACAGAGCTCTACAATGCTTGTTGAATCAGAGAGCTGCTGTGAGGCAGTGGTAGGGTCATAGCCTACGAAGCGCAGGGCCACTGGTTGAAATCCACCCTGGCTTCCTAGGCCATGGCCCTATGTCTTCTACCCATATCAAGGCATACTTGCCATCCTCTGGGAAAATGGGCTGCAAATATAAAACCTGCCATCCTCCTGGATGCTTACATTGGTCTGCGCAGAGCTCCGTAACTAGAATCTGCCATGTAAGAAAGGGGCTATGGTGGTACTGCCATAGGGGATATGGAAGGACAGGCACAAAGTTGGGGGGAAATAGTTGGGAAAATTCGAATGGGGGCCTGGAGCTGATAGCCATTGAGGGGGAGGGGGTGGGAAGGATGGGATGGGGAAAGTAGTAACTGTGACTAAAGCAAGCTTTACTGGGAAAAATAGGAGGAGGGATTTTGAGAGGGGGAGGAACCTGGTAGGGGAATTGGGATGCAGTATGGGGAGGAGTTTACTAGGAATATAGCCTGGAAAGAAAAAGGATCATCAGGCATTTGGAAGGGGAGAAGTAGGATGCAAATCTTGGGAGGAGGTGTTCCTGAATGTGAAAGATTAAGATTGGAGTAGGGGTGTGAGACATAGAGTGTATGTGTGTGTCTAGTTAAGAAAATATAAAGTGGAGTTGCAGGGGAACTCCTCCTCACAATCCTTTTCCTCTCCAGACACTACTCTTACCTATTATTTTTCTTACCCCCCTAGACTCCTCCCCTAACTACATCCCATTTTCCCCATCAGGCTCCTCCCCTCTATTATCCATATCAGGATCCTCCCCCCTCCTATATTTTCCCTTGGAACTCATCCCATTTTCCCAGCTCCTCCCCCTCCATCGCATTTTCCCCACCAGGCTCCTCCCCCTCCTATATTTTCCCTTGGAACTCTTCCCATTTTCCCCACCAGGCTCCTCCCCGCTATTTTCCATACCTGGCTCCTCCCCTCTATTATCCCTACCAGGCTCCTCCTATATTTTCCCTGGGAACTCATCCCATTTTCCCCACCAGGCTCCTCCCCTCCATTTTCCCTACCTGGCTCTTCATCCCATCTTCCCCATCAGGGTCCTCCCCCTCCATTTTCTCTACCTGGCTCCTCCCCTCCTCCTATATTTTCCCTTGGAACTCATCCCATTTTCCCGGCTCCTCCCCCTCCATCGCATTTTCCCCACCAGGCTCCTCCGCCTCCTATATTTTCCCTTGGAACTCTTCCCATTTTCCCCACCAGGCTCCTCCCCTCTATTTTCCATACCTGGTTCCTCCCCTCTATTATCCCTACCAGGCTCCTCCTATATTTTCCTTGGGAACTCTTCCCATTTTCCCCACTAGGCTCCTCCCCTCTATTTTCCATACCTGGCTCCTTCTTCCTCCTATATTTTCCTTGGGAATTCATCCCATCTTCCCCACCAGGCTCCTCCCCCTCCTATATTTTGCCTGGGAACTCATCCTATTTACCCCACAAGGCCCCTCCCCTATATTTTCCCTACCTGGCTCCTCTCCCTCCTGTACTTTCCCTGGGAACTCATCCCATTTTCCCCACCATGCTCCTCCCCTCCATTTTCCCTACCTGGCTCCTCCCCCTCCTATATTTTCCCTTGGAACTCTTCCCATTTTCCCCACCATGCTCCTCCCCTCTATTATCCCTCTTAGGCTCCTCCTATATTTTCCCTGGGAACTCATCCCATCTTCCCCATCTGGCTCCTCCCCCTCCATTTTCTCTACCTGGCTCCTCCCTCCTCCTATATTTTACTTGGGAACTCTTCCCATTTTCCCCACCATACTTCTCCCCTCTATTATCCCTCCCAGGCTCCTCCCCTCCTCCTATATTTTCCCTTGGAACTCATCCCATTTTCCCTGCAAGAGGGCTAGATGGGAGGACTATTTCCTGCCATGGAGTGCTCCAGACACCTACCTAGATATCTCTTCAACAAAGAATACCATGGGATAGAAGCAAACTTGATAACAGCAGTGAATTGGAAACTTTTTTGAAATTTTGTATGCATTGTCTGTCTGAATCGCAAAAGACATTTTTTGGGTTTCATGTCCTTTAAACCCCTTCAATGTACCCTGTACGCCGACCGTCCGTGGAGCTTCCAAGGCTGTAGGAGTGCGGGTCTCACTAACAGTGGCGAGACTGCTCTGTTTCTGCTTGCTCCGCTGCTGAGGCATGCAGAAATAGCACGGTCTCGCTGCTGTTGGGGAGGCCCATGTTCCTGCAGCCCGGGAAGCACTTCAGAGGGTCAATGTACAGGCTACGGCAGCCGTCGCAAAGGGGTTAAAGAGCCATTAAACACTAAATACATTTAATGGGGCCCTCTCTAATTATGGGTGCTGTCATTTTAGAACCTAGGTTTCACTGCAGGTATTTGAAGGAGAGTTGCTGCACATGAGCAAACACTTCAGCACTGGAATGCAGTGGATGCCAGATTCACACAATGCAGCACCCATGACAAGAGAAACGCAGGCAGTAACCTCAACACTATGCTTATAAAATGCACCAATGACTAGAGAAACGCAGGCAGTAACCTCAACGCTATGCTTATAAAATGCACCCATGACTAGAGAAACGCAGGCAGTAACCTCAACGCTATGCTTATAAAATGCACCCATAACTAGAGAAACGCAGGCAGTAACCTCAACGCTATGCTTATAAAATGCACCCATAACTAGAGAAACGCAGGCAGTAACCTCAACGCTATGCTTATAAAATGCATACAGTGTTTTCAATTGCCCTCTAACAGCAAGCCATTTATATTTACTGCCTGTACACTGTTTCTAGGATCAGTAATGTAAAAGAAAAAACAAAAGAAAAAGGGTACTGGAGCGGTGGGCTCCGGGAAGGTGGGTCATTGCGGAGTTGAGGTTAGCTTAGCGGTCTTTCAAGCAGTGGTACGTTTTCTAACCCAGCTGTGGTATCTTTCTTTTCATGCTCGTGTGTCTGGCTAGTAAAACATATACACAAATAGCAACCCAAAAATGCATCGACATTCGCAAACTTTATTTTATTTTCTGAAAGAAAGAAAGAAAGAAAGAAAGAAAGCCATCTCGAAAGTGTTTGGGATTTCAGTTCTAAGACACTGTTTAATGGATGAAAAAAATCTAAAAGCAGGAAAATAAAAAAAATGACTCACATTCTAGAAGCAAGCGCTAGTAGGTGCCCAAGTCTGTATGTTACAAGTCCTTCTCCTATAACTCTGCTGCTTGCAATCCAAATCCGTCCCGTACTCGCTGCAAGGAGAGACACTGACTTCATCACGCCCCAGGACAATTGCTTTTAAGGCTTGCAGAGCATCCTCGCTTCGCCGCCCCAACACATTCTTCTAGATATAATAAAAACTATCTCATTGATAGGCTATACACTCCTTTCCTTTGACTTGTGGAGAGTAACACACACGCACAAACACGCACGCTCACGCACATATACACGTGTGAACAAAAGCGATAAGGGCACTGGATCTGTATCGGCCACCTCTTTCAGCAATTTATCACTTATAGCCCAGAAAAGGCCAGTGAGCCAGTTCATGGAAGTATTAGGATTTCTTTCATTAGAAAAGTAGGAGGGACCTAAGGCGCTAGACATGCTAGAGGCAATCGATATGCCGCTAAAACTCCTTCCACATATTCCCCTTCCATCTCACTAGATCCCAGATTTGACCCCATCATCTAAACCCTGTATTACTATCAGATCTTGTTCCACAAGATCCCTTGCACACCTCTGTGTTGCAAAGCCCGTTCTACATACGCCTGCTCCCTTCTGATCTAACTCTTTGCACTTCTACCAGCCCCCACATCCTTATTGCATGCTCATCCGAAGATCCCACACCCCATTCTAGATTCCAGGATCCACCTTATCTTTCCCTTCATACCAATACACTTCTGACCACCAATTCTCTTTCTAGATCCTACTTATCCAGCCTCTCAATCTAACCCATTGTTACTTGCTGGTCTTCCATCACAGTTTTCACTCTTACTGCTCCAGTCACCATCCATGCCAGACCGCTGCCCCTCAAGGTTTATAGCCTACCTTTCCCTACCAGACCCATCCCCTCTGCATCATTTTACATGAAGGACATGCAGCATAAAAACAAAAAAATGTCAGCTGCAACTGGGTTCAAACTCCAAACCTTCCACTTCCAAGGCTGCTTTCTTACCCCCTAAGCCACAGAGCTCTACAATGCTTGTTGAATCAGAGAGCTGCTGTGAGGCAGTGGTAGGGTCATAGCCTACGAAGCGCAGGGCCACTGATTGAAATCCACCCTGGCTTCCTAGGCCATGGCCCTATGTCTTCTACCCATATCAAGGCATACTTGCCATCCTCTGGGAAAATGGGCTGCAAATATAAAACCTGCCATCCTCCTGGATGCTTACATTGGTCTGCGCAGAGCTCCGTAACTAGAATCTTCCATGTAAGAAAGGGGCTATGGTGGTACTGCCATAGGGGATATGGAAGGACAGGCACAAAGTTGGGGGGAAATAGTTGGGAAAATTCGAATGGGGGCCTGGAGCTGATAGCCATTGAGGGGGAGGGGGTGGGAAGGATGGGATGGGGAAAGTAGTAACTGTGACTAAAGCAAGCTTTACTGGGAAAAATAGGAGGAGGGATTTTGAGAGGGGGAGGAACCTGGTAGGGGAATTGGGATGCAGTATGGGGAGGAGTTTACTAGGAATATAGCCTGGAAAGAAAAAGGATCATCAGGCATTTGGAAGGGGAGAAGTAGGATGCAGATCTTGGGAGGAGGTGTTCCTGAATGTGAAAGATTAAGATTGGAGTAGGGGTGTGAGACATAGAGTGTGTGTGTGTGTATGTGTGTCTCTAGTTAAGAAAATATAAAGTGGAGTTGCAGGGGAACTCCTCCTCACAATCCTTTTCCTCTCCAGACACTACTCTTACCTATTATTTTTCTTACCCCCCTAGACTCCTCCCCTAACTACATCCCATTTTCCCCATCAGGCTCCTCCCCTCTATTATCCATACCAGGCTCCTCCCCCCTCCTATATTTTCCCTTGGAACTCATCCCATTTTCCCAGCTCCTCCCCCTCCATCGCATTTTCCCCACCAGGCTCCTCCCCCTCCTATATTTTCCCTTGGAACTCTTCCCATTTTCCCCACCAGGCTCCTCCCCGCTATTTTCCATACCTGGCTCCTCCCCTCTATTATCCCTACCAGGCTCCTCCTATATTTTCCTTGGGAACTCTTCCCATTTTCCCCACCAGGCTCCTCCCCTCCATTTTCCATACCTGGCTCCTCCTTCCTCCTATATTTTCCTTGGGAATTCATCCCATCTTCCCCACCAGGCTCCTCCCCCTCCTATATTTTGCCTGGGAACTCATCCTATTTACCCCACAAGGCCCCTCTATTTTCAATACCTGGCTCCTCCCTCCTCCTATATTTTCCTTGGGAATTCATCCCATCTTCCCCACCAGGCTCCTCCCCCTCATATATTTTGCCTGGGAACTCATCCTATTTACCCCACAAGGCCCCTCTATTTTCAATACCTGGCTCCTCCCCCTCCTGTACTTTCCCTGGGAACTCATTCCATATTACCCACCAGGCTCCTCCCCTCCTACTTTTCCCAGTGAAGCCCCCTTTATTCCCAGTTGCAACTTACCCATCTAATCTTTATTGCTAGGTCCCAGGACCCCCATTGCATGGCATCATTGCCCCTCCAGTTATGGAACTCTGTGCAGACCAATGCAAGCATCCAGGAGGATGGCAGATTTGATATTGGTAGCCCATATTGGATGGTAAGTATGCCTTACTTTCGGTAGGGTCATGGCCTAGGAAGCCAGGGTAGATTTGAACCGGTGGCTCTGTGCTTCATGGGCCATGACCCTAACCACTGCTCCACAGCAGCTTTCGGAATCGACCAGGTGTGTGTGGACTCACCTGTTTTAATGTTAAACTAACAAGTGGCTTAGTGGGGAAGAAAGCAGCCTTAGAAGTGGAAGGTTCAGAGTTTGAATCCAGCTACAACTGCCAGTTTTTTTTCATGTAAAATGTTACAGCTAGCACGTGCCAAAAATGATTTTTATTTTATTATTTATTTTCCGGCAAATCTTATTCTATTTTGTTTCCTTAGAGCAAGTCATCTCTTTACTGTTATACGCTGTTTCTTGGATTAACTGTTGAAAATCAGAAAACGAATGGGCACTGACACTGTCAGCACTCTCCAGAGAATTTTAGATTGGCCTGGTGTTTAGCTTTGCAGCCTTGCAAGCAGAGGCTTTAGTGCTCAAATTCAGTTATAGGTGCTGGAGCATTTTGCCAATGCTATTCTATTGTATTTCCTTAAAGCAAGCAGTCTCTCAACTACTTAAATAAACTATATTTTGGATGGATGGCCTAAAATTGGAACAATAATGGGTACTGGCCCTGTCCATTCAGCATCAAGGAGCTAATGTAGCCTAGTGGTTAGCTTTGTGGCTTTACAGCTCAAAGGTTGATGGTTCGAATCCAGTTGCTGGATGACCATTTTTTTTGTAATCAATAGCAATCCATTGTGAAATTTTGTTTTGCAAGCTGTATTGCCTTCAGCTCTCAGCCGTGTACTGTTTGGCCTAGTGGTTAGCCGTGCAGCCTAAGGAAGCTAATGCTTGATTGGTTCGAATGCAGGTGTGGGAATGCTTTTGTTTTGTAAACCAAATTCTATTTTATTTTTCTGAAAGCACCTAACCTCGCTATTACTTATACACTGTTAATACTGTATTAATGGTGCAAAAAATTATGGCTACTGGCCCCGCCTGCTGCATGCGGAGCATGTTCTTATGGCTCGGTGGTTAGCTTTGTAGCATTGTAAAAAGGGAGTTAAAGGTTTGAACCCAGTTGTGCCCCCTGATTTTAATGCGGCATGCCTTTTAAGTAAGATAGCAATCCAAAGATAAATATTATTTTACTAATTGAATTCTATCTGCGCTTCATGGGCCATGACCCTAACCACTGCTCCACAGCAGCTTTCTGAATCAACCAGGTGTGTGTGGACTCATCTATCTTAATATTAAATTAATGAGTGGCTTGCAAGCAGAGGCTTTAGTGCTCAAATTCAGTTATAGGTGCTGGAGCATTTTGGCAATGCTATTCTATTGTATTTCCTTAAAGAAAGCAGTCTCTCAACTACTTAAAAAAACTATATTTTGGATGGATGGATGGAAAGCCTAAAATTGGAACAATAATGGGTACTGGCCCTGTCCATTCAGCACCAAGGTGCTAATGTAACCTATTGGTTAGCTTTGTGGCTTTGCAGCTCAAAGGTTGCTGGTTCAAATCCAGTTGCTGGATGACCATTTTTTGTAACCAATAGCAATCCATTGTGAAATTTTGTTTTGCAAGCTGTATTGCCTTCATCTCTCAGCCATGTACCGTTTGGCCTAGTGGTTAGCTGTGCAGCCTTGGGAAGCTAATGCTTGATTGGTTCGAATGCAGGAGTGGGAACACTTTTGTTTTGTAAACCAAATTCTATTTTATTTTTCTGAAAGCACCTAACCTCGCTATTACTTATACACTGTTAATACTGTATTAATGTTGCAAAAAATTATGGCTACTGGCCCTGCCTGCTGCATGCGGAGCATGTTCTTGTGGCTCAGTGGTTAGCTTTGTAGCATTGTAAAAAGGGAGTTAAAGGTTTGAACCCAGTTGTGCCCCCTGCTTTTAATGTGGCATGCCTTTTAAGTAAGATAGCAATCCAAAGATACATATTATTTTACTAATTGAATTCTATTGTATTTCCTGAAAGCAAAGAAACTCTTCACAGCTTGTGTACCATTTTGATACAATTTATGGAATTACTGGTTTAACATAAAATACCAACGTATATGAGTTTTCCACCGCAGTCCAGTTTGGCCTAGTGGTTGCCTTGGATACCTTGCAAACAGATGGTTTGGAGTTCAAATCTGCTACTAGATGCACGTCTATCCGTTTTGCAAGTCTTATTCTAGTTTATTTACTTAAAGGGACATGAAATCCACATTTTTTTTCTTTTTCTTTCATGATTCCGACAGAGCATGCGACTTTACGCAACTTTCTAATTTGCTTCTATTATAACATTTTCCTTGTTCTCTGTCTCTTTTGTTGAAAAGCAGGGGCGTGAGCTCAGGAGCCTGCACGTGTCTTGAGCACTGTATGGCAGCAGTTTTGCAAGAATGTTATCCATTTGCAAGAGGGCTAGATGGGAGGACTATTTCCTGCCATGGAGTGCTCCAGACACCTACCTAGATATCTCTTCAACAAAGAATACCATGGGATAGAAGCAAACTTGATAACAGCAGTGAATTGGAAACTTTTTTGAAATTTTGTATGCATTGTCTGTCTGAATCGCAAAAGACATTTTTTGGGTTTCATGTCCTTTAAACCCCTTCAATGTACCCTGTACGCCGACCGTCCGTGGAGCTTCCAAGGCTGTAGGAGTGCGGGTCTCACTAACAGTGGCGAGACTGCTCTGTTTCTGCTTGCTCCGCTGCTGAGGCATGCAGAAATAGCACGGCCTCGCTGTTGTTGGGGAGGCCCATGTTCCTGCAGCCCGGGAAGCACTTCAGAGGGTCAATGTACAGGCTACGGCAGCCGTCGCAAAGGGGTTAAAGAGCCATTAAACACTAAATACATTTAATGGGGCCCTCTCTAATTATGGGTGCTGTCATTTTAGAACCTAGGTTTCACTGCAGGTATTTGAAGGAGAGTTGCTGCACATGAGCAAACACTTCAGCACTGGAATGCAGTGGATGTCAGATTCACACAATGCAGCACCCATGACAAGAGAAACGCAGGCAGTAACCTCAACGCTATGCTTATAAAATGCACCCATGACTAGAGAAACGCAGGCAGTAACCTCAACGCTATGCTTATAAAATGCACCCATGACTAGAGAAACGCAGGCAGTAACCTCAACGCTATGCTTATAAAATGCATACAGTGTTTTCAATTGCCCTCTAACAGCAAGCCATTTATATTTACTGCCCGTACACTGTTTCTAGGATCAGTAATGTAAAAGAAAAAACAAAAAACAAAAGAAAAAGGGTACTGGAGCGGTGGGCTCCGGGAAGGTGGGTCATTGCGGAGTTGAGGTTAGCTTAGCGGTCTTTCAAGCAGTGGTACGTTTTCTAACCCAGCTGTGGTATCTTTCTTTTCATGCTCGTGTGTCTGGCTAGTAAAACATATACACAAATAGCAACCCAAAAATGCATCGACATTCGCAAACTTTATTTTATTTCCTGAAAGAAAGAAAGAAAGAAAGAAAGAAAGAAAGAAAGCCATCTCGAAAGTGTTTGGGCTTTCAGTTCTAAGACACTGTTTAATGGATGAAAAAAATCTAAAAGCAGAATAATATGGCTTTTTAATAAAAAAAATGACTCACATTCTAGAAGCAAGCGCTAGTAGGTGCCCAAGTCTGTATGTTACAAGTCCTTCTCCTATAACTCTGTTGCTTGCAATCCAAATCCGTCCCGTACTCGCTGCAAGGAGAGACACTGACTTCATCATGCCCCAGGACAATTGCTTTTAAGGCTTGCAGAGCATCCTCGCTTCGCCGCCCCAACACATTCTTCTAGATATAATAAAAAAAGCCATCTCGAAAGTGTTTGGGCTTTCAGTTCTAAGACACTGTTTAATGGATGAAAAAAATCTAAAAGCAGAATAATATGGCTTTTTAATAAAAAAAATTACTCACATTCTAGAAGCAAGCGCTAGTAGGTGCCCAAGTCTGTATGTTACAAGTCCTTCTCCTATAACTCTGTTGCTTGCAATCCAAATCCGTCCCGTACTCGCTGCAAGGAGAGACACTGACTTCATCATGCCCCAGGACAATTGCTTTTAAGGCTTGCAGAGCATCCTCGCTTCGCCGCCCCAACACATTCTTCTAGATATAATAAAAACTATCTCATTGATAGGCTATACACTCCTTTCCTTTGACTTGTGGAGAGTAACACACACGCACAAACACGCACGCTCACGCACATATACACGTGTGAACAAAAGCGATAAGGGCACTGGATCTGTATCGGCCACCTCTTTCAGCAATTTATCACTTATAGCCCAGAAAAGGCCAGTGAGCCAGTTCATGGAAGTATTAGGATTTCTTTCATTAGAAAAGTAGAAGGGACCTAAGGCGCTAGACATGCTAGAGGCAATCGATATGCCGCTAAAACTCCTTCCACATATTCCCCTTCCATCTCACTAGATCCCAGATTTGACCCCATCACCTAAACCC
The DNA here is from genome assembly GCF_027579735.1 of Bombina bombina. Lineage (NCBI taxonomy): Eukaryota > Metazoa > Chordata > Amphibia > Anura > Bombinatoridae > Bombina > Bombina bombina. Next base: position 1,167,563,519 of record NC_069500.1, read on the forward strand.
TGTATTACAATCAGATCTTGTTCCACAAGATCCCTTGCACACCTCTGTGTTGCAAAGCCCGTTCTACATACGCCTGCTCCCTTCTGATCTAACTCTTTGCACTTCTACCAGCCCCCCCACATCCTTATTGCATGCTCATCCGAAGATCCCACACCCCATTCTAGATTCCAGGATCCACCTTATCTTTCCCTTCATACCAATACACTTCTGACCACCAATTCTCTTTCTAGATCCTACTTATCCAGCCTCTCTATCTAACCCATTGTTACTTGCTGGTCTTCCATCACAGTTTTCACTCTTACTGCTCCAGTCACCATCCATGCCAGACCGCTGCCCCTCAAGGTTTATAGCCTACCTTTCCCTACCAGACCCATCCCATCTGCATCATTTTACATGAAGGACATGCAGCATAAAAACAAAAAAAATGTCAGCTGCAACTGGGTTCAAACTCCAAACCTTCCACTTCCAAGGCTGCTTTCTTACCCCCTAAGCCACAGAGCTCTACAATGCTTGATGAATCAGAGAGCTGCTGTGAGGCAGTGGTAGGGTCATAGTCTACGAAGCGCAGGGCCACTGGTTGAAATCCACCCTGGCTTCCTAGGCCATGGCCCTATGTCTTCTACCCATATCAAGGCATACTTGCCATCCTCTGGGAAAATGGGCTGCAAATATAAAACCTGCCATCCTCCTGGATGCTTACATTGGATCTGCGCAGAACTCCGTAACTAGAATCTGCCATGTAAGAAAGGGGCTATGGTGGTACTGCCATAGGGGATATGGAAGGACAGGCACAAAGTTGGGGGAAATAGTTGGGAAAATTCGAATGGGGGCCTGGAGCTGATAGCCATTGAGGGGGAGGGGGTGGGAAGGATGGGATGGGGAAAGTAGTAACTGTGACTAAAGCAAGCTTTACTGGGAAAAATAGGAGGAGGGATTTTGAGAGGGGGAGGAACCTGGTAGGGGAATTGGGATGCAGTATGGGGAAGAGTTTACTAGGAATAGAGCCTGGAAAGAAAAAGGATCGTCAGGCATTTGGAAGGGGAGAAGTAGGATGCAGATCTTGGGAGGAGGTGTTCCTGAATGTGAAAGATTAAGATTGGAGTAGGGGTGTGAGACATAGAGTGTGTGTGTGTATGTGTGTGTCTAGTTAAGAAAATATAAAGTGGAGTTGCAGGGAAACTCCTCCTTACAATCCTTTTCCTCTCCAGACACTACTCTTACCTATTATTTTTCTTACCCCCCTAGACTCCTCCCCTAACTACATCCCATTTTCCCCATCTGGCTTCTCCCCTCTATTTTCCCTACCAGGCTCCTCCCCCCTCCTATATTTTCCCTTGGAACTCATCCCATTTTCCCCACCAGGCTCCTCCCCCTCCTATATTTTCCCTTGGAACTCTTCCCATTTTCCCCACCAGGCTCCTCCCCTCCATTTTCCCTACCTGGCTCTTCATCCCATCTTCCCCATCAGGGTCCTCCCCCTCCATTTTCTCTACCTGGCTCCTCCCCTCCTCCTATATTTTCCCTGGGCACTCATCCCATCTTCCCCACCCAGGCTCCTCCCCCTCCTATATTTTCCCTTGGAACACTTCCCATTTTCCCCACCAGTCTCCTCCCCTCCTCTATTTTCCTTGGGAACTCTTCCCAATTTCCCCACCAGGCTCCTCCCTTCTATTTTCCCTACCTGGCTCCTCCCCTCCTATATTTTCCCTGGGAACTCATCCCATCTTCCCCACCATGCTCCTCCCCTCCATTTTCCCTTCCTGGCTCCTCCCCCTCCTATATTTTACCTTGGAACTCTTCCCATTTTCCCACCATGCTCCTCCCCTCTATTATCCCTACCAGGCTACTCCTATATTTTCCCTGGGAACTCATCCCATCGTCCCCATCAGGCTCCTCCCCCTCCATTTTCTCTACCTGGCTCCTCCCTCCTCCTATATTTTCCCTGGGCACTTATCCCATCGCCCCCACCTCCTATATTTTCTCTTGGAACTCTTCCCATTTTCCCCACCAGGCTCCTCCCCTCCTCCTATATTTTCCTTGGGAACTCTTCCCATTTCCCCCACCAGGTCCTCCCCTCTATTTTCAATACCTGGCTCCTCCTTCCTCCTATATTTTCCTTGGGAATTCATCCCATCTTCCCCACCAGGCTCCTCCCCCTCCTATATTTTGCCTGGGAACTCATCCTATTTACCCCACAAGGCCCCTCTATTTTCCCTACCTGGATCCTCCCCATCCTATACTTTCCCTGGGAACTCATCCCATTTTACCCGCCAGGCTCCTCCCCTCTATTTTCCCTACCTGGCTCCTCCCCCTCCTGTACTTTCCCTGGGAACTCATTCCAAATTACCCACCAGTCTCCTCCCCTCCTACTTTTCCCAGTGAAGCCCCCTTTATTCCCAGTTGCAACTTACCCATCTAATCTTTATTGCTAGGTCCCAGGACCCCCATTGCATGGCATCATTGCCCCTCCAGTTATGGAACTCTGTGCAGACCAATGCAAGCATCCAGGAGGATGGCAGATTTGATATTGGTAGCCCATATTGGATGGTAAGTATGCCTTGCTTTCGGTAGGGTTATGGCCTAGGAAGCCAGGGTAGATTTGAACCAGTGGCTCTGCGCTTCATGGGCCATGACCCTAACCACTGCTCCACAGCAGCTTTCGGAATCAACCAGGTGTGTGTGGACTCACCTGTTTTAATGTTAAACTAACAAGTAGCTTAGTGGGGAAGAAAGCATCCTTAGAAGTGGAAGGTTCAGAGTTTGAATCCAACTACAACTGCGTTTTTTTTCATGTAAAATGTTACAGCTAGCACGTGCCAAAAATGATTTTTATTTTATTATTTATTTTCCGGTAAATCTTATTCTATTTTGTTTCCTCAGAGCAAGTCATCTCTTTACTGTTATACGCTGTTTCTTGGATTAACTGTTGAAAATCAGAAAACGAATGGACACTGACACTGTCAGCACTCTCCAGAGAATTTTAGATTGGCCTGGTGTTTAGCTTCGCAGCCTTGCAAGCAGAGGCTTTAGTGCTCAAATTCAGTTATAGGTGCTGGAGCATTTTGCCAATGCTATTCTATTGTATTTCCTTAAAGCAAGCAGTCTCTCAACTACTTAAAAAAAACTATATATTGGATGGATGGATGGCCTAAAATTGGAACAATAATGGGTACTGGCCCTGTCCATTCAGCACCAAGAAGCTAATGTAGCCTAGTGGTTAGCTTTGAATGCTGTCAATTCAACATCAAGTAGCTAATGTAGCCTAGTGGTTAGCTTTGTGGCTTTGCAGCTCAAAGGTTGTTGGTTTGAATCCAGTTGCTGGATGACCATTTTCTTGTAACCAATAGCAATCCATTGTGAAATTTTGTTTTGCAAGCTGTATTGCCTTCAGCTCTCAGCCGTGTACCGTTTGGCCTAGTGATTAGCCGTGCAGCCTTGGGACGCTAATGCTTGATTGGTTCGAATGCAGGAGTGGGAACACTTTTGTTTTGTAAACCAAATTCTATTTTATTTTTCTGAAAGCACCTAACCTCGCTATTACTTATACACTGTTAATACTGTATTAATGGTGCAAAAAATTATGGCTACTGGCCCCGCCTGCTGCATGCGGAGCATGTTCTTGTGGCTCGGTGGTTAGCTTTGTAGCATTGTAAAAAGGGAGTTAAAGGTTTGAACCCAGTTGTGCCCCCTGATTTTAATGCGGCATGCCTTTTAAGTAAGATAGCAATCCAAAGATAAATATTATTTTACTAATTGAATTCTATCTGCGCTTCATGGGCCATGACCCTAACCAGTGCTCCACAGCAGCTTTCTGAATCAACCAGGTGTGTGTGGACTCATCTATCTTAATATTAAATTAATGAGTGGCTTGCAAGCAGAGGCTTTAGTGCTCAAATTCAGTTATAGGTGCTGGAGCATTTTGGCAATGCTATTCTATTGTATTTCCTTAAAGCAAGCAGTCTCTCAACTACTTAAAAAAACTATATTTTGGATGGATGGATGGATGGCCTAAAATTGGAACAATAATGGGTACTGGCCCTGTCTATTCAGCACCAAGGTGCTAATGTAGCCTAGTGGTTAGCTTTGTGGCTTTGCAGCTCAAAGGTTGCTGGCTCAAATCCAGGTGCTGGATGACCATTTTTTGTAACCAATAGCAATCCATTGTGAAATTTTGTTTTGCAAGCTGTATTGCCTTCATCTCTCAGCCATGTACCTTTTGGCCTAGTGGTTAGCTGTGCAGCCTTGGGAAGCTAATACTTGAATGGTTAGAATCCAGGAGTGGGCATACTTTTGTTTTGTAAACCAAATTCTATTTTATTTTTCTGAAAGCAACTAACCTTGCTATTACTTATAAACTGTTAATACTGTATTAATGTTACAAAAAATTATGGCTACTGGCCCTGCCTGCTGCATGCGGAGCATGTTCTTGTGGCTCGGTGGTTAGCTTTGTAGCATTGTAAAAAGTTTAGAACCCAGTTGTGCCCCCTGCTTTTAATGTGGCATGCCTTTTAAGTAAGATAGCAATCCAAAGATACATATTATTTTACTAATTGAATTCTATTGTATTTCCTGAAAGCAAAGAAACTCTTCACAGCTTGTGTACCATTTTGATACAATTTATGGAATTACTGGTTTAACATAAAATACCAACGTATATGAGATTTTCCACCGCAGTCCAGTTTGGCCTAGTGGTTGTCTTGGATACCTTGCAAACAGATGGTTTGGAGTTCAAATCTGCTGCTAGATGCACGTCTATCCGTTTTGCAAGTCTTATTCTAGTTTATTTACTTAAAGGGACATGAAATCCACATTTTTTTCTTTTTCTTTCATGATTCCGACAGAGCATGCGACTTTACGCAACTTTCTAATTTGCTTCTATTATAACATTTTCCTTGTTCTCTGTCTCTTTTGTTGAAAAGCAGGGGCGTGAGCTCAGGAGCCTGCACGTGTCTTGAGCACTGTATGGCAGCAGTTTTGCAAGAATGTTATCCGTTTGCAAGAGGGCTAGATGGGAGGACTATTTCCTGCCATGGAGTGCTCCAGACACCTACCTAGATATCTCTTCAACAAAGAATACCATGGGATAGAAGCAAACTTGATAACAGCAGTGAATTGGAAACTTTTTTGAAATTTTGTATGCATTGTCTGTCTGAATCGCAAAAGACATTTTTTGGGTTTCATGTCCTTTAAACCCCTTCAATGTACCCTGTACGCCGACCGTCCGTGGAGCTTCAAAGGCTGTAGGAGTGCGGGTCTCACTAACAGTGGCGAGACTGCTCTGTTTCTGCTTGCTCCGCTGCTGAGGCATGCAGAAATAGCACTGTCTCGCTGCTGTTGGGGAGGCCCATGTTCCTGCAGCCCGGGAAGCACCTCAGAGGGTCAATGTACAGGCTACGGCAGCCGTCGCAAAGGGGTTAAAGAGCCATTAAACACTAAATACATTTAATGGGGCCCTCTCTAATTATGGGTGCTGTCATTTTAGAACCTAGGTTTCACTGCAGGTATTTAAAGGAGAGTTGCTGCACATGAGCAAACACTTCAGCACTAGAATGCAGTGGATGTCAGATTCACACAATGCAGCACCCATGACAAGAGAAACGCAGGCAGTAACCTCAACGCTATGCTTATAAAATGCATACAGTGTTTTCAATTGCCCTCTAACAGCAAGCCATTTATATTTACTGCCCGTACACTGTTTCTAGGATCAGTAATGTAAAAGAAAAAAGAAAAAACAAAAGAAAAATTGTACTGGAGCGGTGGGCTCCGGGAAGGTGGGTCATTGCGGAGTTGAGGTTAGCTTAGCGGTCTTTCAAGCAGTGGTACGTTTTCTAACCCAGCTGTGGTATCTTTCTTTTCATGCTCGTGTGTCTGGCTAGTAAAACATATACACAAATAGCAACCCAAAAATGCATCGACATTCGCAAACTTTATTTTATTTCCTGAAAGAAAGAAAGAAAGAAAGAAAGAAAGAAAGCCATCTCGAAAGTGTTTGGGCTTTCAGTTCTAAGACACTGTTTAATGGATGAAAAAAATCTAAAAGCAGAATAATATGGCTTTTTAATAAAAAAAATGACTCACATTCTAGAAGCAAGCGCTAGTAGGTGCCCAAGTCTGTATGTTACAAGTCCTTCTCCTATAACTTTGCTGCTTGCAATCCAAATCCGTCCCGTACTCGCTGCAAGGAGAGACACTGACTTCATCATGCCCCAGGACAATTGCTTTTAAGGCTTGCAGAGCATCCTCGCTTCGCCGCCCCAACACATTCTTCTAGATATAATAAAAACTATCTCATTGATAGGCTATACACTCCTTTCCTTTGACTTGTGGAGAGTAACACACACGCACAAACACGCACGCTCACGCACATATACACGTGTGAACAAAAGCGATAAGGGCACTGGATCTGTATCTGCCACCTCTTTCAGCAATTTATCACTTATAGCCCAGAAAAGGCCAGTGAGCCAGTTCATGGAAGTATTAGGATTTCTTTCATTAGAAAAGTAGGAGGGACCTAAGGCGCTAGACATGCTAGAGGCAATCGATATGCCGCTAAAACTCCTTCCACATATTCCCCTTCCATCTCACTAGATCCCAGATTTGACCCCATCACCTAAACCCTGTATTACAATCAGATCTTGTTCCACAAGATCCCTTGCACACCTCTGTGTTGCAAAGCCCGTTCTACATACGCCTGCTCCCTTCTGATCTAACTCTTTGCACTTCTACCAGCCCCCCCACATCCTTATTGCATGCTCATCCGAAGATCCCACACCCCATTCTAGATTCCAGGATCCACCTTATCTTTCCCTTCATACCAATACACTTCTGACCACCAATTCTCTTTCTAGATCCTACTTATCCAGCCTCTCTATCTAACCCATTGTTACTTGCTGGTCTTCCATCACAGTTTTCACTCTTACTGCTCCAGTCACCATCCATGCCAGACCGCTGCCCCTCAAGGTTTATAGCCTACCTTTCCCTACCAGACCCATCCCCTCTGCATCATTTTACATGAAGGACATGCAGCATAAAAACAAAAAAAATGTCAGCTGCAACTGGGTTCAAACTCCAAACCTTCCACTTCCACAGAGCTCTACAATGCTTGATGAATCAGAGAGCTGCTGTGAGGCAGTGGTAGGGTCATAGCCTACGAAGCGCAGGGCCACTGGTTGAAATCCACCCTGGCTTCCTAGGCCATGGCCCTATGTCTTCTACCCATATCAAGGCATACTTGCCATCCTCTGGGAAAATGGGCTGCAAATATAAAACCTGCCATCCTCCTGGATGCTTACATTGGTCTGCGCAGAGCTCCGTAACTAGAATCTGCCATGTAAGAAAGGGGCTATGGTGGTACTGCCATAGGGGATATGGAAGGACAGGCACAAAGTTGGGGGGAAATAGTTGGGAAAATTCGAATGGGGGCCTGGAGCTGATAGCCATTGAGGGGGAGGGGGTGGGAAGGATGGGATGGGGAAAGTAGTAACTGTGACTAAAGCAAGCTTTACTGGGAAAAATAGGAGGAGGGATTTTGAGAGGGGGAGGAACCTGGTAGGGGAATTGGGATGCAGTATGGGGAGGAGTTTACTAGGAATAGAGCCTGGAAAGAAAAAGGATCGTCAGGCATTTGGAAGGGGAGAAGTAGGATGCAGATCTTGGGAGGAGGTGTTCCTGAATGTGAAAGATTAAGATTGGAGTAGGGGTGTGAGACATAGAGTGTGTGTATGTGTGTGTCTAGTTAAGAAAATATAAAGTGGAGTTGCAGGGAAACTCCTCCTCACAATCCTTTTCCTCTCCAGACACTACTCTTACCTATTATTTTTCTTACCCCCCCTAGACTCCTCCCCTAACTACATCCCATTTTCCCCATCAGACTCCTCCCCTCTATTATCCCTACCAGGCTCCTCCCCCCTCCTATATTTTCCCTTGGAACTCATCCCATTTTCCCGCCTCCTCCCCCTCCATTGCATTTTCCCCACCAGGCTCCTCCCCCTCCTATATTTTCCCTTGTAACTCTTCCCATTTTCCCCACCAGGCTCCTCCCCTCCATTTTCCCTACCTGGCTCTTCATCCCATCTTCCCCATCAGGGTCCTCCCCCTCCATTTTCTCTACCTGGCTCCTCCCCTTCTCCTATATTTTCCCTGGGCACTCATCCCATCTTCCCCACCCAGGCTCCTCCCCCTCCTATATTTTCCCTTGGAACACTTCCCATTTTCCCCACCAGGCTCCTCCCCTCCTCCTATATTTTCCTTGGGAACTCTTCCCATTTTCCCCACCAGGCTCCTCCCCTCTATTTTCCATACCTGGCTCCTCCTTCCTCCTATATTTTCCTTGGGAATTCATCCCATCTTCCCCACCAGGCTCCTCCCCCTCCTATATTTTACCTGGGAACTCATCCTATTTACCCCACAAGGCCCCTCCCCTCTATTTTCCCTACCTGGCTCCTCCCCCTCCTGTACTTTCCCTGGGAACTCATCCCATTTTCCCCACCATGCTCCTCCCCTCCATTTTCCCTACCTGGCTCCTCCCCCTCCTATATTTTACCTTGGAACTCTTCCCATTTTCCCCACCATGCTCCTCCCCTCTATTATCCCTACCAGGCTCCTCCTATATTTTCCCTGGGAACTCATCCCATCTTCCCCATCAGGCTCCTCCCTCCTCCTATATTTTCCCTGGGCACTTATCCCATCGCCCCCACCTCCTATATTTTCTCTTGGAACTCTTCCCATTTTCCCCACCAGGCTCCTCCCCTCCTCCTATATTTTCCTTGGGAACTCTTCCCATTTCCCCCACCAGGTCCTCCCCTCTATTTTCCATACCTGGCTCCTCCTTCCTCCTATATTTTCCTTGGGAATTCATCCCATCTTCCCCACCAGGCTCCTCCCCCTCCTATATTTTGCCTGGGAACTCATCCTATTTACCCCACAAGGCCCCTCTATTTTCCCTACCTGGATCCTCCCCATCCTATACTTTCCCTGGGAACTCATTCCATTTTACCCGCCAGGCTCCTCCCCTCTATTTTCCCTACCTGGCTCCTCCCCCTCCTGTACTTTCCCTGGGAACTCATTCCATATTACCCACCAGGCTCCTCCCCTCCTACTTTTCCCAGTGAAGCCCCCTTTATTCCCAGTTGCAACTTACCCATCTAATCTTTATTGCTAGGTCCCAGGACCCCCATTGCATGGCATCATTGCCCCTCCAGTTATGGAACTCTGTGCAGACCAATGCAAGCATCCAGGAGGATGGCAGATTTGATATTGGTAGCCCATATTGGATGGTAAGTATGCCTTGCTTTCGGTAGGGTTATGGCCTAGGAAGCCAGGGTAGATTTGAAACGGTGGCTCTGCGCTTCATGGGCCATGACCCTAACCACTGCTCCACAGCAGCTTTCGGAATCAACCAGGTGTGTGTGGACTCACCTGTTTTAATGTTAAACTAACAAGTAGCTTAGTGGGGAAGAAAGCAGCCTTAGAAGTGCAAGGTTCAGAGTTTGAATCCAGCTACAACTGCCAGTTTTTTTTCATGTAAAATGTTACAGCTAGCACGTGCCAAAAATGATTTTTATTTTATTATTTATTTTCCGGTAAATCTTATTCTATTTTGTTTCCTTAGAGCAAGTCATCTCTTTACTGTTATACGCTGTTTCTTGGATTAACTGTTGAAAATCAGAAAACGAATGGGCACTGACACTGTCAGCACTCTCCAGAGAATTTTAGATTGGCCTGGTGTTTAGCTTTGCAGCCTTGCAAGCAGAGGCTTTAGTGCTCAAATTCAGTTATAGGTGCTGGAGCATTTTGCCAATGCTATTCTATTGTATTTCCTTAAAGCAAGCAGTCTCTCAACTACTTAAAAAAAACTATATTTTGGATGGATGGATGGCCTAAAATTGGAACAATAATGGGTACTGGCCCTGTCCATTCAGCACCAAGAAGCTAATGTAGCTTAGTGGTTAGCTTTGAATGCTGTCAGTTCAGCATCAAGGAGCTAATGTAGCCTAGTTGTTAGCTTTGTGGCTTTGCAGCTCAAAGGTTGTTGTTTCGAATCCAGTTACTGGATGACCATTTTTTTGTAACCAATAGCAATCCATTGTGAAATTTTGTTTTGCAAGCTGTATTGCCTTCAGCTCTCAGCCGTGTACCGTTTGGCCTAGTGATTAGCCGTGCAGCCTTGGGAAGCTAATGCTTGATTGGTTCGAATGCAGGAGTGGGAACACTTTTGTTTTGTAAACCAAATTCTATTTTATTTTTCTGAAAGCACCTAACTTCGCTATTACTTATACACTGTTAATACTGTATTAATGGTGCAAAAAATTATGGCTACTGGCCCCGCCTGCTGCATGCGGAGCATGTTCTTGTGGCTCGGTGGTTAGCTTTGTAGCATTGTAAAAAGGGAGCTAAAGGTTTGAACCCAGTTGTGCCCCCTGATTTTAATGCGGCATGCCTTTTAAGTAAGATAGCAATCCAAAGATAAATATTATTTTACTAATTGAATTCTATCTGCGCTTCATGGGCCATGAGCCTAACCAGTGCTCCACAGCAGCTTTCTGAATCAACCAGGTGTGTGTGGACTCATCTATCTTAATATTAAATTAATGAATGGCTTGCAAGCAGAGGCTTTAGTGCTCAAATTCAGTTATAGGTGCTGGAGCATTTTGGCAATTTGTATTGTATTTCCTTAAAGCAAGCAGTCTCTCAACTACTTAAAAAAACTATATTTTGGATGGATGGATGGATGGATGGCCTAAAATTGGAACAATAATGTGTACTGGCCCTGTCCATTCAGCACCAAGGTGCTAATGTAGCCTAGTGATTAGCTTTGTAGCTTTGCAGCTCAAAGGTTGCTGATTCAAATCCAGGTGCTGGATGACCATTTTTTGTAACCAATAGCAATCCATTGTGAAATTTTGTTTTGCAAGCTGTATTGCATTCATCTCTCAGCCATGTACCGTTTGGCCTAGTGGTTAGCTGTGCAGCCTTGGGAAGCTAATACTTGAATGGTTCGAATCCAGGAGTGGGAATACTTTTGTTTTGTAAACCAAATTCTATTTTATTTTTCTGAAAGCAACTAACCTTGCTATTACTTATAAACTGTTAATACTGTATTAATGTTGCAAAAAATTATGGCTACTGGCCCTGCCTGCTGCATGCGGAGCATGTTCTTGTGGCTCGGTGGTTAGCTTTGTAGCATTGTAAAAAGTTTTGAACCCAGTTGTGCCCCCTGCTTTTAATGTGGCATGCCTTTTAAGTAAGATAGCAATCCAAAGATACATATTATTTTACTAATTGAATTCTATTGTATTTCCTGAAAGCAAAGAAACTCTTCACAGCTTGTGTACCATTTTGATACAATTTATGGAATTACTGGTTTAACATAAAATACCAACGTATATGAGATTTTCCACCGCAGTCCAGTTTGGCCTAGTGGTTGTCTTGGATACCTTGCAAACAGATGGTTTGGAGTTCAAATCTGCTGCTAGATGCACGTCTATCCGTTTTGCAAGTCTTATTCTAGTTTATTTACTTAAAGGGACATGAAATCCACATTTTTTTCTTTTTCTTTCATGATTCAGACAGAGCATGCGACTTTACGCAACTTTCTAATTTGCTTCTATTATAATATTTTCCTTGTTCTCTGTCTCTTTTGTTGAAAAGCAGGGGCGTGAGCTCAGGAGCCTGCACGTGTCTTGAGCACTGTATGGCAGCAGTTTTGCAAGAATGTTATCCGTTTGCAAGAGGGCTAGATGGGAGGACTATTTCCTGCCATGGAGTGCTCCAGACACCTACCTAGATATCTCTTCAACAAAGAATACCATGGGATAGAAGCAAACCTGATAACAGCAGTGAATTGGAAACTTTTTTGAAATTTTGTATGCATTGTCTGTCTGAATCGCAAAAGATATTTTTTGGGTTTCATGTCCTTTAAACCCCTTCAATGTACCCTGTACGCCGACCATCCGTGGAGCTTCCAAGGCTGTAGGAGTGCGGGTCTCACTAACAGTGGCGAGACTGCTCTGTTTCTGCTTGCTCCGCTGCTGAGGCATGCAGAAATAGCACGGTCTCGCTGCTGTTAGGGAGGCCCATGTTCCTGCAGCCCGGGAAGCACTTCAGAGGGTCAATGTACAGGCTATGGCAGCCGTCGCAAAGGGGTTAAAGAGCCATTAAACACTAAATACATTTAATGGGGCCCTCTCTAATTATGGGTGCTGTCATTTTAGAACCTAGGTTTCACTGCAGGTATTTGAAGGAGAGTTGCTGCACATGAGCAAACACTTCAGCACTGGAATGCAGTGGATGTCAGATTCACACAATGCAGCACCCATGACAAGAGAAACGCAGGCAGTAACCTCAACGCTATGCTTATAAAATGCACCCATGACTAGAGAAACGCAGGCAGTAACCTCAACGCTATGCTTATAAAATGCACCCATGACTAGAGAAACGCAGACAGTAACCTCAACGCTATGCTTATAAAATGCATACAGTGTTTTCAATTGCCCTCTAACAGCAAGCCATTTATATTTACTGCCCGTACACTGTTTCTAGGATCAGTAATGTAAAAGAAAAAACAAAAAACAAAAGAAAAAGGGTACTGGAGCGGTGGGCTCCGGGAAGGTGGGTCATTGCGGAGTTGAGGTTAGCTTAGCGGTCTTTCAAGCAGTGGTACGTTTTCTAACCCAGCTGTGGTATCTTTCTTTTCATGCTCGTGTGTCTGGCTAGTAAAACATATACACAAATAGCAACCCAAAAATGCATCGACATTCGCAAACTTTATTTTATTTCCTGAAAGAAAGAAAGAAAGAAAGAAAGCCATCTCGAAAGTGTTTGGGCTTTCAGTTCTAAGACACTGTTTAATGGATGAAAAAAATCTAAAAGCAGAATAATATGGCTTTTTAATAAAAAAAATGACTCACATTCTAGAAGCAAGCGCTAGTAGGTGCCCAAGTCTGTATGTTACAAGTCCTTCTCCTATAACTTTGTTATAACCGTACTCGCTGCAAGGAGAGACACTGACTTCATCATGCCCCAGGACAATTGCTTTTAAGGCTTGCAGAGCATCCTCGCTTCGCCGCCCCAACACATTCTTCTAGATATAATAAAAACTATCTCATTGATAGGCTATACACTCCTTTCCTTTGACTTGTGGAGAGTAACACACACGCACAAACACGCACGCTCACGCACATATACACGTGTGAACAAAAGCGATAAGGGCACTGGATCTGTATCGGCCACCTCTTTCAGCAATTTATCACTTATAGCCCAGAAAAGGCCAGTGAGCCAGTTCATGGAAGTATTAGGATTTCTTTCATTAGAAAAGTAGGAGGGACCTAAGGCGCTAGACATGCTAGAGGCAATCGATATGCCGCTAAAACTCCTTCCACATATTCCCCTTCCATCTCACTAGATCCCAGATTTGACCCCATCACCTAAACCCTGTATTACAATCAGATCTTGTTCCACAAGATCCCTTGCACACCTCTGTGTTGCAAAGCCCGTTCTACATACGCCTGCTCCCTTCTGATCTAACTCTTTGCACTTCTACCAGCCCCCCCACATCCTTATTGCATGCTCATCCGAAGATCCCACACCCCATTCTAGATTCCAAGATCCACCTTATCTTTCCCTTCATACCAATACACTTCTGACCACCAATTCTCTTTCTAGATCCTACTTATCCAGCCTCTCTATCCAACCCATTGTTACTTGCTGGTTGTAATAATCTGTTAGGTACTGTTTAAATATGTCAATGACAACAGTAATCCTATGAGATTGATAAGGGTTTTGTTGTTGGCTAAGTATTCCAGTAAAGGATTTTAAAGTAATACCTAGTACTTTTATATATGCCAAGGCGTTATAGTTGAGCAATGAAATATTGGATATATCACACAAACTATAATGTGGCAAATGTAACAGGTGAATATATAGGCTAAACTGTATATTGAGGAAACTTGATAGTTCAGACGATAATTCACAGTATAAGAAATTGGAGTAGATAAAGTTAATCAGACCTGTGAGTAATGTTCCGGAGTAGATATGTTCCCCTTGTTTCGTTTAGTATATTTAACTCAGTATGGAACCGTGAGTTAAAACAAACAGTAGCGTGGAGAGCCGGTTAGAGCTGACAGGCAGGGAGAGATGCAGACGTCTGCCTCTGATGACGTCACGGCTATCGAGTGCCGGTCACACACAGGTTGTTTTAGGAAGATGAGAAGCAGCACCTGAAACGATAATCCAGAAAGTATAGAATCTACTATACAGGTTAGTGAGCAACTTTAGAATTCCAAGTAGAAGTGTAGTATAGGATGATTTCCAAAAGTATTGAGCATAAAACTCTGTAGCGGTCTGAGTACACAGCAATGAGCATTAGAACTCAATAAAGCAGCACTGATTCTTAGTGGGTGGTGCCTTAAATAGGCAAAAGGCTTAAAGGGACAGAGAGGTCACGTTTAACCCTTACAGAGCCCCCCCCACAAAGAACCACAGCGTGGGTCAAGGTCTGGGACGATCCGGATTTCGCCGGTGGAAAAGGGACACAAGGCAAGGAGCAGAGACATTGGTAGCAGGTTCCCAAGAGTCCTCTTCATGACCAAACCCCTTCCAATGAATAAGATAAAATAGAATTCCCCCACGGATGCGTGAGTCCAGGATGCTATGTACAACAAATTCTTGATCCGGGGAAAGTATCGGAACTGGTTCGGAATCAAGAGAAGTAGGGGTAGATACAGAGCAAGGTTTAACTAAGGACACGTGAAAAGTAGGATGAACTTTGAAATTGGAAGGGAGCTGTAGGGTGACAGTTGATGGATTTGTGATCCGAATGATGCGGTATGGACCAATGAACAACTTCCCCATCTTCTTGCTAGGGTATGAGAGTCTAAGATTCCGAGTTGAGAGCCAAACCTTTTGTCCTACCACATATGTGGGACTAGACCTATGACGGAGATTGTAGTATTTACTCTGGTACGCTTGGGCATGTAGAATATTATCATGAATAGTTGGGAATAGAGCTGAGATATCATTGACCAAATCGTTTACTACAGGACAAGGTGTCTCAACCTTAGGTAGTAAAGTAAAACGAGGGTGTAAACCATAATTAATGAAAAATGGAGAGAAACCAGTGGAAGAATTTCTGTTGTTGTTATACGCGAACTCTGCTAGTGGGAGGAAAAATGCCCATGACTCTTGTTGATTTGCACAGTAACATCGCAAGTATTGCTCCAGCCACTGGTTGACTCTCTCTGTTTGTCCGTTAGTCTGCCGATGATAAGCGGTGGAAAGCTTCTGTTCCATGTGGAGGGCTTTACAAAGAGATCTCCAGAATTTGGAGGTGAACTGAGTTCCACGATCACTGATAACTGTTAGTGGGATGCCATGCAAGCGTACTACATTTTGTATAAATAGATCACAAGAAATTTTGGACGTAGGTAATGATGTTATGGGGATGAAGTGTGACATTTTTGAGAACAAATCCGTAACCACCATGATAGTGGTATAATTATTGGATGTCGGTAGATCAACTATAAAGTCCATAGACACAGTCTGCCATGGAACATGGGGTACTGGTAAAGGTTGTAGAAGACCAACTGGCAATTGTCTGGAGGGTTTAGAGGTGGCACAGATGACACATTGGTCCAAGTGATTTTTAAGATCCGAGCGTAAGGTTGGCCACCAATAGAATCTAGTGAGCAAATCCATAGTTTTATCCCTACCCATATGCCCTGCTAAAGGAGATTCGTGAACAGAATTCAGTACCTCTTTCCTGAGGTTTGTTGGGATATACAGCTTGTGGTCCTTGCGTAATACTCCATTAGCATCAGGTAGTAAGTCCTGAAAAGGAACAGAAGTATCTGTGTCAAGTGCTCTTTTGAACAGGGGTTCAAGACCCGTCATGATTCCTACTATACATTCCTTGGGTATGATGGTAGAGGGCAAAGGAGATTGTGAAGGTTTGGTTGCTTGTCTAGAAAGGGCGTCTGCCTTGCCATTCCTGGTACCTGGTCTATAGGTGATGATATATTGAAAGCGATAAAAATAGAGACTCCATCTCACTTGCCTGGAAGACAAAGTACGATTAGATTGTAAGTACTGCAAGTTCTTATGATCAGTATAAATAACAGTAGGTTGGGTAGCTCCTTCTAAAAGGTGTCTCCAATGGTCAAAAGAACACTTGATAGCGAGCAATTCTTTTTCTCCTACTGGGTAATTCATTTCAGAAGGTTGTAGGAGTCGAGAGAAGAAAGCCACTGGATGTAACGGATCCTTAAAAGATTTTCTCTGGGACAAGATTGCCCCAATGGCAAATTCTGAGGCGTCCACCTCTAGTATAAATTGCTTTTGCAGATCTGGATACTGGAGGATGGGAGCTGAAGTAAATTGGGACTTCAAATTGTCAAATACTGACTGAGTTTGATGGTTCCAGGCAAATGGTTGATTCAATTTTGTGAGTACTGTCAGGGGTTTTGTGAGGGCTGCAAAGCCAGGTATAAATTTTCTATAATAATTAGAAAACCCTAGAAAGCGCTGTACGTCTTTCTTTGATTGGGGGACAGGCCAATCTAAAATAGCCTGAACCTTGTCGTTTTGCATTTTAATGCCTTTTGGGGAGATTTCATAACCAAGGAAGGTTATGTTCTGAGATTCGAATATACATTTTTCCAGTTTGGCATATAGATGGTGTGTCCTAAGTCTAGAAAGGACTTCTCTTACATGTAGTCTATGCTGATCTAGGTCTTGTGAATAAATTAGAATGTCGTCCAAATAGACTACAACATACACATCCAGTATGTCTCGGAAAATGTCATTGATAAGACATTGGAATGTAGCTGGAGCATTACATAATCCGAATGGCATCACTGTGTATTCGAAAAGACCGTATCTAGTTCGGAACGCAGTGAGCCATTCGTCTCCAGCCCTCATTCGTATCAGATTATAGGCGCCACGAAGATCCAACTTGGTGAAAACCGTGGCACCCCTCAATCTTTCTATCAACTCTGGGATTAACGGGAGAGGGTACCTGTTTTTACGTGTACGCTTATTTAATTCTCGGTAATCAATAATAGGTCTTAAAGTACCGTCTTTGTTAGTAACAAAAAATATCCCAGCCCCGGCAGGAGAGGTACTGGGTCTGATAAACCCCTTTTTAAGGTTGTCATCAATATAGTTCTTTAAGTGTTCCAACTCTGGTTTAGAGAGCGGATAAATGTGACCATACGGGATGGAGACCCCCGGTAATAGGTCAATCGGGCAATCATAAGCCCTGTGAGGAGGGAGGACCTCAGCATCCTTTTTGTCAAACACATCAGAATACTCTGCGTAATGAGTGGGCAGGATATTAGCAGAAGTATTACATAGAATAGATACATCAGTATTTGACAAGGATGTACTTGTTTTAGGAAAGGTTAGGCTGAGATTATCCCAATCTATAGTAGGTTTGTACATACATAACCATTCCATACCTAATATGATGTCAAAAATAGGGGATGTAATAACATCAAATATACAGGATTTAGTTACTGAGTTATTAATAGTTACCTGAATAGGATCAGTTTGATGTAATACAGGCCCTGAAGCAAGTAAAGACCCATCAATAACTTTCACCGAGACTGGATTGCTTTTACACACAAAAGGTATTTTATTGGATTTCACAAAACCTAGATGGATAAAGTTTCTACATGAGCCTGTATCTATGAGTGCTTCAGTGGTTGTCTGGTAGTGGTCCCACTGTAAAAGAATTGGGACAGTGATGTAAGCATTTTTAATTGTCTTAATTACGTAAGAGGTATGTGTTGTTAGCAACCTACCCTTCTTAGTTTTAGCTAGTATAGGGCAGTCCTTCACTTCATGGGCTGGGGAAGCACAGTACATGCAAAGGCATTGCATTTTTCTTCTGGCTTTTTCCTGAGGGGTGAGTGGTCCCTTCATAAACCCGATATCCATGGGTTGGGTACTATCCTTCACCTGGTAAGTTGGAGTTGGGAGATATCCTTTAGAGCTCGTAGCTTTTTCATTCCTCCTTTCCCTGAGGCGTCTATCAATATTAATTGTAAGTGTGAAAAATTCCTCCAGGGAGTCAGGGATACCAATGCGGGATAATTCATCTTTAATCTCTTCACTTAACCCCAAACGAAATTGTGTCTTAAGGGACACCTCGTTCCATCCTGAGTCACGTGCAGAAATCTTGAAGAGGGTGATATAATTTTCCACTGGATTTTTCTTTTGTTTCAGGGCCCTTAAGGTATTTTCGGCAGAAACCTGTTTGAAGGGGTCATCATAAAGTGCTGCCATCTGGTTGAAAAAACTTGAAAGAGATCCTAAGACAGGGTCTTGGTTCTCATAGAATGAGTCAGCCCAAGCCCTGGGCTCACCCCTTAGATAAGAAATGACCGTTAAGACTCTGACCCTTTCTGTGGGGTATGTACGTGGTTTTAGGTCAAATAACAATAAACAGGAATTCCTGAATTCTCTGAAGTGGGCTCTGTCTCCAGAGAATTTCTCAGGAGGGGAGACCAAGGGCTCAGGTGTTTGTTCTGAGGGGCTCGGCTTAGGGGCCAACACCTCTCGTAGACAGGCTTTTAGGGCCTGGTTTTCTACTTGTAGCTCATGAAAAGAACCTGACAAGGCATCGAGCCTATCAGACAATACTTGAACTTTTTCACCAATTGGATCCTGTTCCATGGTGAGACTAAGTTATGGTGATATTCTGTTTTAATGAAAACTTCGGCCAAAACAAACCCTTTCATGAATCTCTTATTTGGCTGCTTTATTATGTAATAATCTGTTAGGTACTGTTTAAATATGTCAATGACAACAGTAATCCTATGAGATTGATAAGGGTTTTGTTGTTGGCTAAGTATTCCAGTAAAGGATTTTAAAGTAATACCTAGTACTTTTATATATGCCAAGGCGTTATAGTTGAGCAATGAAATATTGGATATATCACACAAACTATAATGTGGCAAATGTAACAGGTGAATATATAGGCTAAACTGTATATTGAGGAAACTTGATAGTTCAGACGATAATTCACAGTATAAGAAATTGGAGTAGATAAAGTTAATCAGACCTGTGAGTAATGTTCCGGAGTAGATATGTTCCCCTTGTTTCGTTTAGTATATTTAACTCAGTAGGGAACCGTGAGTTAAAACAAACAGTAGCGTGGAGAGCCGGTTAGAGCTGACAGGCAGGGAGAGATGCAGACGTCTGCCTCTGATGACGTCACGGCTATCGAGTGCCGGTCACACACAGGTTGTTTTAGGAAGATGAGAAGCAGCACCTGAAACGATAATCCAGAAAGTATAGAATCTACTATACAGGTTAGTGAGCAACTTTAGAATTCCAAGTAGAAGTGTAGTATAGGATGATTTCCAAAAGTATTGAGCATAAAACTCTGTAGCGGTCTGAGTACACAGCAATGAGCATTAGAACTCAATAAAGCAGCACTGATTCTTAGTGGGTGGTGCCTTAAATAGGCAAAAGGCTTAAAGGGACAGAGAGGTCACGTTTAACCCTTACACTGGTCTTCCATCACAGTTTTCACTCTTACTGCTCCAGTCACCATCCATGCCAGGCCGCTGCCCCTCAAGGTTTATAGCCTACCTTTCCCTACCAGACCCATCCCCTCTGCATCATTTTACATGAAGGACATGCAGCATAAAAACAAAAAAAATGTCAGCTGCAACTGGGTTCAAACTCCAAACCTTCCACTTCCAAGGCTACTTTCTTACCCCCTAAGCCACAGAGCTCTACAATGCTTGATGAATCAGAGAGCTGCTGTGAGGCTGTGGTAGGGTCATAGCCTACGAAGCGCAGGGCCACTGGTTGAAATCCACCCTGGCTTCCTAGGCCATGGCCCTATGTCTTCTACCCATATCAAGGCATACTTGCCATCCTCTGGGAAAATGGGCTGCAAATATAAAACCTGCCATCCTCCTGGATGCTTACATTGGTCTGCGCAGAGCTCCGTAACTAGAATCTGCCATGTAAGAAAGGGGCTATGGTGGTACTGCCATAGGGGATATGGAAGGACAGGCACAAAGTTGGGGGGAAATAGTTGGGAAAATTCGAATGGGGGCCTGGAGCTGATAGCCATTGAGGGGGAGGGGGTGGGAAGGATGGGATGGGGAAAGTAGTAACTGTGACTAAAGCAAGCTTTACTGGGAAAAATAGGAGGAGGGATTTTGAGAGGGGGAGGAACCTGGTAGGGGAATTGGGATGCAGTATGGGGAGGAGTTTACTAGGAATAGAGCCTGGAAAGAAAAAGGATCGTCAGGCATTTGGAAGGGGAGAAGTAGGATGCAGATCTTGGGAGGAGGTGTTCCTGAATGTGAAAGATTAAGATTGGAGTAGGGGTGTGAGACATAGAGTGTGTGTGTGTATGTGTGTGTGTCTAGTTAAGAAAATATAAAGTGGAGTTGCAGGGAAACTCCTCCTCACAATCCTTTTCCTCTCCAGACACTACTCTTACCTATTATTTTTCTTAACCCCCCTAGACTCCTCCCCTAACTACATCCCATTTTCCCCATCAGGCTCCTCCCCTCTATTATCCCTACCAGGCTCCTCCCCCTCCTATATTTTCCCTTGGAACTCATCCCATTTTCCCGCCTCCTCCATTGCATTTTCCCCACCAGACTCCTCCCCCTCCTATATTTTCCCTTGGAACTCTTCCCATTTTCCCCACCAGGCTCCTCCCCTCCATTTTCCCTACCTGGCTCTTCATCTCATCTTCCCCATCAGGGTCCTCCCCCTCCATTTTCTCTACCTGGCTCCTCCCCTCCTCCTATATTTTCCCTGGGCACTCATCCCATCTTCCCCACCCAGGCTCCTCCCCCTCCTATATTTTCCCTTGGAACACTTCCCATTTTCCCCACCAGGCTCCTCCCCTCCTCTTATATTTTCCTTGGGAACTCTTCCCATTTTCCCCACCAGGCTCCTCCCCTCTATTTTCCATACCTGGCTCCTCCTTCCTCCTATATTTTCCTTGGGAATTCATCCCATCTTCCCCACCAGGCTCCTCCCCCTCCTATATTTTACCTGGGAACTCATCCTATTTACCCCACAAGGCCCCTCAACTCTATTTTCCCTACCTGGCTCCTCCCCCTCCTGTACTTTCCCTGGGAACTCATCCCATTTTCCCCACCATGCTCCTCCCCTCCATTTTCCCTACCTGGCTCCTCCCCCTCCTATATTTTACCTTGGAACTCTTCCCATTTTCCCCACCATGCTCCTCCTATATTTTCCCTGGAAACTCATCCCATCTTCCCCATCAGGCTCCTCCCCCTCTATTTTTTCTACCTGGCTCCTCCCTCCTCCTATATTTTCCCTGGGCACTTATCCCATCGCCCCCCACCTCCTATATTTTCTCTTGGAACTCTTCCCATTTTCCCCACCAGGCTCCTCCCCTCCTCCTATATTTTCCTTGGGAACTCTTCCCATTTCCCCCACCAGGTCCTCCCCTCTATTTTCCATACCTGGCTCCTCCTTCATTTTCCTTGGGAATTCATCCCATCTTCCCCACCAGGCTCCTCCCCCTCCTATATTTTGCCTGGGAATTCATCCTATTTACCCCACAAGGCCCCTCTATTTTCCCTACCTGGATCCTCCCCATCCTATACTTTCCCTGGGAACTCATATCATTTTACCCGCCAGGCTCCTCCCCTCTATTTTCCCTACCTGGCTCCTCCCCCTCCTGTACTTTCCCTGGGAACTCATTCCATATTACCCACCAGGCTCCTCCCCTCCTACTTTTCCCAGTGAAGCCCCCTTTATTCCCAGTTGCAACTTACCCATCTAATCTTTATTGCTAGGTCCCAGGACCCCCATTGCATGGCATCATTGCCCCTCCAGTTATGGAACTCTGTGCAGACCAATGCAAGCATCCAGGAGGATGGCAGATTTGATATTGGTAGCCCATATTGGATGGTAAGTATGCCTTGCTTTCGGTAGGGTTATGGCCTAGGAAGCCAGGGTAGATTTGAACCGGTGGCTCTGCGCTTCATGGGCCATGACCCTAACCACTGCTCCACAGCAGCTTTCGGAATCAACCAGGTGTGTGTGGACTCACCTGTTTTATTGTTAAACTAACTAGTGGCTTAGTGGGGAAGACAGCAGCCTTAGAAGTGGAAGGTTCAGAGTTTGAATCCAGCTACAACTGCCAGTTTTTTTTCATGTAAAATGTTACAGCTAGCACGTGCCAAAAATGATTTTTATTTTATTATTTATTTTCCGGTAAATCTTATTCTATTTTATTTCCTTAGAGCAAGTCATCTCTTTACTGTTATACGCTGTTTCTTGGATTAACTGTTGAAAATCAGAAAACGAATGGGCACTGACACTGTCAGCACTCTCCAGAGAATTTTAGATTGGCCTGGTGTTTAGCTTTGCAGCCTTGCAAGCAGAGGCTTTAGTGCTCAAATTCAGTTATAGGTGCTGGAGCATTTTGCCAATGCTATTCTATTGTATTTCCTTAAAGCAAGCAGTCTCTCAACTACTTAAAAAAAACTATATTTTGGATGGATGGATGGCCTAAAATTGGAACAATAATGGGTACTGGCCCTGTCCATTCAGCACCAAGAAGCTAATGTAGCCTAGTGGTTAGCTTTGAATGCTGTCAATTCAGCATCAAGGAGCTAATGTAGCCTAGTGGTTAGCTTTGTGGCTTTGCAGCTCAAAGGTTGTTGGTTCGAATCCAGTTGCTGGAGGACAATTTTTTTGTAACCAATAGCAATCCATTGTGAAATTTTGTTTTGCAAGCTGTATTGCCTTCAGCTCTCAGCTGTGTACTGTTTGGCCTAGTGATTAGCCGTGCAGCCTTGGGAAGCTAATGCTTGATTGGTTCGAATGCAGGAGTGGGAACACTTTTGTTTTGTAAACCAAATTCTATTTTATTTTTCTGAAAGCACCTAACTTCGCTATTACTTATACACTGTTAATACTGTATTAATGGTGCAAAAAATTATGGCTACTGGCCCCGCCTGCTGCATGCGGAGCATGTTCTTGTGGCTCGGTGGTTAGCTTTGTAGCATTGTAAAAAGGGAGTTAAAGGTTTGAACCCAGTTGTGCCCCCTGATTTTAATGTGGCATGCCTTTTAAGTAAGATAGCAATCCAAAGATAAATATTATTTTACTAATTGAATTCTATCTGCGCTTCATGGGCCATGACCCTAACCACTGCTCCACAGCAGCTTTCTGAATCAACCAGGTGTGTGTGGACTCATCTATCTTAATATTAAATTAATGAATGGCTTGCAAGCAGAGGCTTTAGTGCTCAAATTCAGTTATAGGTGCTGGAGCATTTTGGCAATGCTATTCTATTGTATTTCCTTAAAGCAAGCAGTCTCTCAACTACTTAAAAAAACTATATTTTGGATGGATGGCCTAAAATTGGAACAATAATGGGTACTGGCCCTGTCCATACAGCACCAAGGTGCTAATGTAGTCTAGTGGTTAGCTTTGTGGCTATGCAGCTCAAAGGTTGCTGGTTCAAATCCAGGTGCTGGATGACCATTTTTTGTAACCAATAGCAATCCATTGTGAAATTTTGTTTTGCAAGCTGTATTGCCTTCATCTCTCAGCCATGTACCGTTTGGCCTAGTGGTTAGCTGTGCAGCCTTGGAAAGCTAATACTTGAATGGTTCCAATCCAGGAGTGGGAATACTTTTGTTTTGTAAACCAAATTCTATTTTATTTTTCTGAAAGCAACTAACCTTGCTATTACTTATAAACTGTTAATACTGTATTAATGTTGCAAAAATGTATGGCTACTGGCCCTGCCTGCTGCATGCGGAGCATGTTCTTGTGGCTCGGTGGTTAGCTTTGTAGCATTGCAAAAAGGTTTGAACCCAGTTGTGCCCCCTGCTTTTAATGTGGCATGCCTTTTAAGTAAGATAGCAATCCAAAGATACATATTATTTTACTAATTGAATTCTATTGTATTTCCTGAAAGCAAAGAAACTCTTCACAGCTTGTGTACCATTTTGATACAATTTATGGAATTACTGGTTTAACATAAAATACCAACGTATATGAGATTTTCCACCGCAGTCCAGTTTGGCCTAGTGGTTGTCTTGGATACCTTGCAAACAGATGGTTTGGAGTTCAAATCTGCTGCTAGATGCACGTCTATCCGTTTTGCAAGTCTTATTCTAGTTTATTTACTTAAAGGGACATGAAATCCACATTTTTTTCTTTTTCTTTCATGATTCAGACAGAGCATGCGACTTTACGCAACTTTCTAATTTGCTTCTATTATAACATTTTCCTTGTTATCTGTCTCTTTTGTTGAAAAGCAGGGGCGTGAGCTCAGGAGCCTGCACGTGTCTTGAGCACTGTATGGCAGCAGTTTTGCAAGAATGTTATCCGTTTGCAAGAGGGCTAGATGGGAGGACTATTTCCTGCCATGGAGTGCTCCAGACACCTACCTAGATATCTCTTCAACAAAGAATACCATGGGATAGAAGCAAACCTGATAACAGCAGTGAATTGGAAACTTTTTTGAAATTTTGTATGCATTGTCTGTCTGAATCGCAAAAGACATTTTTTGGGTTTCATGTCCTTTAAACCCCTTCAATGTACCCTGTACGCCGACCGTCCGTGGAGCTTCCAAGGCTGTAGGAGTGCGGGTCTCACTAACAGTGGCGAGACTGCTCTGTTTCTGCTTGCTCCGCTGCTGAGGCATGCAGAAATAGCACGGTCTCGCTGCTGTTGGGGAGGCCCATGTTCCTGCAGCCCGGGAAGCACTTCAGAGGGTCAATGTACAGGCTACGGCAGCCGTCGCAAAGGGGTTAAAGAGCCATTAAACACTAAATACATTTAATGGGGCCCTCTCTAATTATGGGTGCTGTCATTTTAGAACCTAGGTTTCACTGCAGGTATTTGAAGGAGAGTTGGTGCACATGAGCAAACACTTCAGCACTGGAATGCAGTGGATGTCAGATTCACACAATGCAGCACCCATGACAAGAGAAACGCAGGCAGTAACCTCAACGCTATGCTTATAAAATGCACCCATGACTAGAGAAACGCAGGCAGTAACCTCAACGCTATGCTTATAAAATGCACCCATGACTAGAGAAACGCAGGCAGTAACCTCAACGCTATGCTTATAAAATGCACCCATGACTAGAGAAACGCAGGCAGTAACCTCAACGCTATGCTTATAAAAAGCATACAGTGTTTTCAATTGCCCTCTAACAGCAAGCCATTTATATTTACTGCCCGTACACTGTTTCTAGGATCAGTAATGTAAAAGAAAAAACAAAAAACAAAAGAAAAAGGGTACTGGAGCGGTGGGCTCCGGGAAGGTGGGTCATTGTGGAGTTGAGGTTAGCTTAGCGGTCTTTCAAGCAGTGGTACGTTTTCTAACCCAGCTGTGGTATCTTTCTTTTCATGCTCGTGTGTCTGGTTAGTAAAACATATACACAAATAGCAACCCAAAAATGCATCGACATTCGCAAACTTTATTTTATTTCCTGAAAGAAAGAAAGAAAGAAAGAAAGCCATCTCGAAAGTGTTTGGGCTTTCAGTTCTAAGACACTGTTTAATGGATGAAAAAAATCTAAAAGCAGAATAATATGGCTTTTTAATAAAAAAAATGACTCACATTCTAGAAGCAAGCACTAGTAGGTGCCCAAGTCTGTATGTTACAAGTCCTTCTCCTATAACTCTGCTGCTTGCAATCCAAATCCGTCCCGTACTCGCTGCAAGGAGAGACACTGACTTCATCATGCCCCAGGACAATTGCTTTTAAGGCTTGCAGAGCATCCTCGCTTCGCCGCCCCAACACATTCTTCTAGATATAATAAAAACTATCTCATTGATAGGCTATACACTCCTTTCCTTTGACTTGTGGAGAGTAACACACACGCACAAACACGCACGCTCACGCACATATACACGTGTGAACAAAAGCGATAAGGGCACTGGATCTGTATCGGCCACCTCTTTCAGCAATTTATCACTTATAGCCCAGAAAAGGCCAGTGAGCCAGTTCATGGAAGTATTAGGATTTCTTTCATTAGAAAAGTAGGAGGGACCTAAGGCGCTAGACATGCTAGAGGCAATCGATATGCCGCTAAAACTCCTTCCACATATTCCCCTTCCATCTCACTAGATCCCAGATTTGACCCCATCACCTAAACCCTGTATTACAATCAGATCTTGTTCCACAAGATCCCTTGCACACCTCTGTGTTGCAAAGCCCGTTCTACATACGCCTGCTCCCTTCTGATCTAACTCTTTGCACTTCTACCAGCCCCCCCACATCCTTATTGCATGCTCATCCGAAGATCCCACACCCCATTCTAGATTCCAAGATCCACCTTATCTTTCCCTTCATACCAATACACTTCTGACCACCAATTCTCTTTCTAGATCCTACTTATCCAGCCTCTCTATCTAACCCATTGTTACTTGCTGGTCTTCCATCACAGTTTTCACTCTTACTGCTCCAGTCACCATCCATGCCAGGCCGCTGCCCCTCAAGGTTTATAGCCTACCTTTCCCTACCAGACCCAACCCCTCTGCATCATTTTACATGAAGGACATGCAGCATAAAAACAAAAAAAATGTCAGCTGCAACTGGGTTCAAACTCCAAACCTTCCACTTCCAAGGCTGCTTTCTTACCCCCTAAGCCACAGAGCTCTACAATGCTTGATGAATCAGAGAGCTGCTGTGAGGCTGTGGTAGGGTCATAGCCTACGAAGCGCAGGGCCACTGGTTGAAATCCACCCTGGCTTCCTAGGCCATGGCCCTATGTCTTCTACCCATATCAAGGCATACTTGCCATCCTCTGGGAAAATGGGCTGCAAATATAAAACCTGCCATCCTCCTGGATGCTTACATTGGTCTGCGCAGAGCTCCGTAACTAGAATCTGCCATGTAAGAAAGGGGCTATGGTGGTACTGCCATAGGGGATATGGAAGGACAGGCACAAAGTTGGGGGGAAATAGTTGGGAAAATTCGAATGGGGGCCTGGAGCTGATAGCCATTGAGGGGGAGGGGGTGGGAAGGATGGGATGGGGAAAGTAGTAACTGTGACTAAAGCAAGCTTTACTGGGAAAAATAGGAGGAGGGATTTTGAGAGGGGGAGGAACCTGGTAGGGGAATTGGGATGCAGTATGGGGAGGAGTTTACTAGGAATAGAGCCTGGAAAGAAAAAGGATCGTCAGGCATTTGGAAGGGGAGAAGTAGGATGCAGATCTTGGGAGGAGGTGTTCCTGAATGTGAAAGATTAAGATTGGAGTAGGGGTGTGAGACATAGAGTGTGTGTGTGTATGTGTGTGTCTAGTTAAGAAAATATAAAGTGGAGTTGCAGGGAAACTCCTCCTCACAATCCTTTTCCTCTCCAGACACTACTCTTACCTATTATTTTTCTTACCCCCCCTAGACTCCTCCCCTAACTACATCCCATTTTCCCCATCAGGCTCCTCCCCTCTATTATCCCTACCAGGTTCCTCCCCCCTCCTATATTTTCCCTTGGAACTCATCCCATTTTCCCGCCTCCTCCCCCTCCATTGCATTTTTCCCACCAGGCTCCTCCCCCTCCTATATTTTCCCTTGGAACTCTTCCCATTTTCCCCACCAGGCTCCTCCCCTCCATTTTCCCTACCTGGCTCTTCATCTCATCTTCCCCATCAGGGTCCTCCCCCTCCATTTTCTCTACCTGGCTCCTCCCCTCCTCCTATATTTTCCCTGGGCACTCATCCCATCTTCCCCACCCAGGCTCCTCCCCCTCCTATATTTTCCCTTGGAACACTTCCCATTTTCCCCACCAGGCTCCTCCCCTCCTCCTATATTTTCCTTGGGAACTCTTCCCATTTTCCCCACCAGGCTCCTCCCCTCTATTTTCCATATCTGGCTCCTCCTTCCTCCTATATTTTCCTTGGGAATTCATCCCATCTTCCCCACCAGGCTCCTCCCCCTCCTATATTTTGCCTGGGAACTCAACCTATTTACCCCACAAGGCCCCTCTATTTTCCCTACCTGGATCCTCCCCATCCTATACTTTCCCTGGGAACTCATCCCATTTTACCCACCAGGCTCCTCCCCCTCCTGTACTTTCCCTGGGAACTCATTCCATTTTACCCACCAGGCTCCTCCCCTCCTACTTTTCCCAGTGAAGCTCCCTTTATTCCCAGTTGCAACTTACCCATCTAATCTTTATTGCTAGGTCCCAGGACCCCCATTGCATGGCATCATTGCCCCTCCAGTTATGGAACTCTGTGCAGACCAATGCAAGCATCCAGGAGGATGGCAGATTTGATATTGGTAGCCCATATTGGATGGTAAGTATGCCTTGCTTTCGGTAGGGTTATGGCCTAGGAAGCCAGGGTAGATTTGAACCGGTGGCTCTGCGCTTCATGGGCCATGACCCTAACCACTGCTCCACAGCAGCTTTCGGAATCAACCAGGTGTGTGTGGACTCACCTGTTTTATTGTTAAACTAACTAGTGGCTTAGTGGGGAAGACAGCAGCCTTAGAAGTGGAAGGTTCAGAGTTTGAATCCAGCTACAACTGCCAGTTTTTTTTTCATGTAAAATGTTACAGCTAGTACGTGCCAAAAATGATTTTTATTTTATTATTTATTTTCCGGTAAATCTTATTCTATTTTGTTTCCTTAGAGCAAGTCATCTCTTTACTGTTATGCGCTGTTTCTTGGATTAACTGTTGAAAATCAGAAAACGAATGGGCACTGACACTGTCAGCACTCTCCAGAGAATTTTAGATTGGCCTGGTGTTTAGCTTTGCAGCCTTGCAAGCAGAGGCTTTAGTGCTCAAATTCAGTTATAGGTGCTGGAGCATTTTGCCAATGCTATTCTATTGTATTTCCTTAAAGCAAGCAGTCTCTCAACTACTTAAAAAAAACTATATTTTGGATGGATGGATGGCCTAAAATTGGAACAATAATGGGTACTGGCCCTGTCCATTCAGCACCAAGAAGCTAATGTAGCCTAGTGGTTAGCTTTGAATGCTGTCAATTCAGCATCAAGGAGCTAATGTAGCCTAGTGGTTAGCTTTGTGGCTTTGCAGCTCAAAGGTTGTTGGTTCGAATCCAGTTGCTGGATGACCATTTTTTTGTAACCAATAGCAATCCATTGTGAAATTTTGTTTTGCAAGCTGTATTGCCTTCAGCTCTCAGCCGTGTACTGTTTGGCCTAGTGATTAGCCGTGCAGCCTTGGGAAGCTAATGCTTGATTGGTTCGAATGCAGGAGTGGGAACACTTTTGTTTTGTAAACCAAATTCTATTTTATTTTTCTGAAAGCACCTAACTTCGCTATTACTTATACACTGTTAATACTGTATTAATGGTGCAAAAAATTATGGCTACTGGGCCCGCCTGCTGCATGCGGAGCATGTTCTTGTGGCTCGGTGGTTAGCTTTGTAGCATTGTAAAAAGGGAGTTAAGGGTTTGAACCCAGTTGTGCCCCCTGATTTTAATGTGGCATGCCTTTTAAGTAAGATAGCAATCCAAAGATAAATATTATTTTACTAATTGAATTCTATCTGCGCTTCATGGGCCATGACCCTAACCACTGCTCCACAGCAGCTTTCTGAATCAACCAGGTGTGTGTGGACTCATCTATCTTAATATTAAATTAATGAATGGCTTGCAAGCAGAGGCTTTAGTGCTCAAATTCAGTTATAGGTGCTGGAGCATTTTGGCAATGCTATTCTATTGTATTTCCTTAAAGCAAGCAGTCTCTCAACTACTTAAAAAAACTATATTTTGGATGGATGGCCTAAAATTGGAACAATAATGGGTACTGGCCCTGTCCATTCAGCACAAAGGTGCTAATGTAGCCTAGTGGTTAGCTTTGTGGCTTTGCAGCTCAAAGGTTGCTGGTTCAAATCCAGGTGCTGGATGACCGTTTTTTGTAACCAATAGCAATCCATTGTGAAATTTTGTTTTGCAAGCTGTATTGCCTTCATCTCTCAGCCATGTACCGTTTGGCCTAGTGGTTAGCTGTGCAGCTTTGGGAAGCTAATACTTGAATGGTTCGAATCCCGCAGCGGGAGGGGGAATACTTTTGTTTTGTAAACCAAATTCTATTTTATTTTTCTGAAAGCAACTAACCTTGCTATTACTTATAAACTGTTAATACTGTATTAATGTTGCAAAAATTTATGGCTACTGGCCCTGCCTGCTGCATGCGGAGCATGTTCTTGTGGCTCGGTGGTTAGCTTTGTAGCATTGCAAAAAGTTTTGAAGCCAGTTGTGCCCCCTGCTTTTAATGTGGCATGCCTTTTAAGTAAGATAGCAATCCAAAGATACATATTATTTTACTAATTGAATTCTATTGTATTTCCTGAAAGCAAAGAAACTCTTCACAGCTTGTGTACCATTTTGATACAATTTATGGAATTACTGGTTTAACATAAAATACCAACGTATATGAGATTTTCCACCGCAGTCCAGTTTGGCCTAGTGGTTGTCTTGGATACCTTGCAAACAGATGGTTTGGAGTTCAAATCTGCTGCTAGATGCACGTCTATCCGTTTTGCAAGTCTTATTCTAGTTTATTTACTTAAAGGGACATGAAATCCACATTTTTTTCTTTTTCTTTCATGATTCAGACAGAGCATGCGACTTTACGCAACTTTCTAATTTGCTTCTATTATAACATTTTCCTTGTTATCTGTCTCTTTTGTTGAAAAGCAGGGGCGTGAGCTCAGGAGCCTGCACGTGTCTTGAGCACTGTATGGCAGCAGTTTTGCAAGAATGTTATCCGTTTGCAAGAGGGCTAGATGGGAGGACTATTTCCTGCCATGGAGTGCTCCAGACACCTACCTAGATATCTCTTCAACAAAGAATACCATGGGATAGAAGCAAACCTGATAACAGCAGTGAATTGGAAACTTTTTTGAAATTTTGTATGCATTGTCTGTCTGAATCGCAAAAGACATTTTTTGGGTTTCATGTCCTTTAAACCCCTTCAATGTACCCTGTACGCCGACCGTCCGTGGAGCTTCCAAGGCTGTAGGAGTGCGGGTCTCACTAACAGTGGCGAGACTGCTCTGTTTCTGCTTGCTCCGCTGCTGAGGCATGCAGAAATAGCACGGTCTCGCTGCTGTTGGGGAGGCCCATGTTCCTGCAGCCCGGGAAGCACTTCAGAGGGTCAATGTACAGGCTACGGCAGCCGTCGCAAAGGGGTTAAAGAGCCATTAAACACTAAACACATTTAATGGGGCCCTCTCTAATTATGGGTGCTGTCATTTTAGAACCTAGGTTTCACTGCAGGTATTTGAAGGAGAGTTGCTGCACATGAGCAAACACTTCAGCACTGGAATGCAGTGGATGTCAGATTCACACAATGCAGCACCCATGACAAGAGAAACGCAGGCAGTAACCTCAACGCTATGCTTATAAAATGCACCCATGACTAGAGAAACGCAGGCAGTAACCTCAACGCTATGCTTATAAAATGCACCCATGACTAGAGAAACGCAGGCAGTAACCTCAACGCTATGCTTATAAAATGCACCCATGACTAGAGAAACGCAGGCAGTAACCTCAACGCTATGCTTATAAAATGCATACAGTGTTTTCAATTGCCCTCTAACAGCAAGCCATTTATATTTACTGCCCGTACACTGTTTCTAGGATCAGTAATGTAAAAGAAAAAACAAAAAACAAAAGAAAAAGGGTACTGGAGCGGTGGGCTCCAGGAAGGTGGGTCATTGCGGAGTTGAGGTTAGCTTAGCGGTCTTTCAAGCAGTGGTACGTTTTCTAACCCAGCTGTGGTATCTTTCTTTTCATGCTCGTGTGTCTGGTTAGTAAAACATATACACAAATAGCAACCCAAAAATGCATCGACATTCGCAAACTTTATTTTATTTCCTGAAAGAAAGAAAGAAAGAAAGAAAGAAAGAAAGCCATCTCGAAAGTGTTTGGGCTTTCAGTTCTAAGACACTGTTTAATGGATGAAAAAAATCTAAAAGCAGAATAATATGGCTTTTTAATAAAAAAAATGACTCACATTCTAGAAGCAAGCACTAGTAGGTGCCCAAGTCTGTATGTTACAAGTCCTTCTCCTATAACTCTGCTGCTTGCAATCCAAATCCGTCCCGTACTCGCTGCAAGGAGAGACACTGACTTCATCATGCCCCAGGACAATTGCTTTTAAGGCTTGCAGAGCATCCTCGCTTTGCCGCCCCAACACATTCTTCTAGATATAATAAAAACTATCTCATTGATAGGCTATACACTCCTTTCCTTTGACTTGTGGAGAGTAACACACACGCACAAACACGCACGCTCACGCACATATACACGTGTGAACAAAAGCGATAAGGGCACTGGATCTGTATCGGCCACCTCTTTCAGCAATTTATCACTTATAGCCCAGAAAAGGCCAGTGAGCCAGTTCATGGAAGTATTAGGATTTCTTTCATTAGAAAAGTAGGAGGGACCTAAGGCGCTAGACATGCTAGAGGCAATCGATATGCCGCTAAAACTCCTTCCACATATTCCCCTTCCATCTCACTAGATCCCAGATTTGACCCCATCACCTAAACCCTGTATTACAATCAGATCTTGTTCCACAAGATCCCTTGCACACCTCTGTGTTGCAAAGCCCGTTCTACATACGCCTGCTCCCTTCTGATCTAACTCTTTGCACTTCTACCAGCCCCCCCACATCCTTATTGCATGCTCATCCGAAGATCCCACACCCCATTCTAGATTCCAAGATCCACCTTATCTTTCCCTTCATACCAATACACTTCTGACCACCAATTCTCTTTCTAGATCCTACTTATCCAGCCTCTCTATCTAACCCATTGTTACTTTCTGGTCTTCCATCACAGTTTTCAC
This sequence comes from Bombina bombina, assembly GCF_027579735.1. NCBI lineage: Eukaryota > Metazoa > Chordata > Amphibia > Anura > Bombinatoridae > Bombina > Bombina bombina. The sequence continues at coordinate 1,167,596,327 of NC_069500.1, forward strand.
TCTTACTGCTCCAGTCACCATCCATGCCAGGCCGCTGCCCCTCAAGGTTTATAGCCTACCTTTCCCTACCAGACCCATCCCCTCTGCATCATTTTACATGAAGGACATGCAGCATAAAAACAAAAAAAATGTCAGCTGCAACTGGGTTCAAACTCCAAACCTTCCACTTCCAAGGCTGCTTTCTTACCCCCTAAGCCAAAGAGCTCTACAATGCTTGATGAATCAGAGAGCTGCTGTGAGGCTGTGGTAGGGTCATAGCCTACAAAGCGCAGGGCCACTGGTTGAAATCCACCCTGGCTTCCTAGGCCATGGCCCTATGTCTTCTACCCATATCAAGGCATACTTGCCATCCTCTGGGAAAATGGGCTGCAAATATAAAACCTGCCATCCTCCTGGATGCTTACATTGGTCTGCGCAGAGCTCCGTAACTAGAATCTGCCATGTAAGAAAGGGGCTATGGTGGTACTGCCATAGGGGATATGGAAGGACAGGCACAAAGTTGGGGGGAAATAGTTGGGAAAATTCGAATGGGGGCCTGGAGCTGATAGCCATTGAGGGGGAGGGGGTGGGAAGGATGGGATGGGGAAAGTAGTAACTGTGACTAAAGCAAGCTTTACTGGGAAAAATAGGAGGAGGGATTTTGAGAGGGGGAGGAACCTGGTAGGGGAATTGGGATGCAGTATGGGGAGGAGTTTACTAGGAATAGAGCCTGGAAAGAAAAAGGATCGTCAGGCATTTGGAAGGGGAGAAGTAGGATGCAGATCTTGGGAGGAGGTGTTCCTGAATGTGAAAGATTAAGATTGGAGTAGGGGTGTGAGACATAGAGTGTGTGTGTGTATGTGTGTGTCTAGTTAAGAAAATATAAAGTGGAGTTGCAGGGAAACTCCTCCTCACAATCCTTTTCCTCTCCAGACACTACTCTTACCTATTATTTTTCTTACCCCCCCTAGACTCCTCCCCTAACTACATCCCATTTTCCCCATCAGGCTCCTCCCCTCTATTATCCCTACCAGGCTCCTCCCCCCTCCTACATTTTCCCTTGGAACTCTTCCCATTTTCCCCACCAGGCTCCTCCCCTCCATTTTCCCTACCTGGCTCTTCCTCTCATCTTCCCCATCAGGGTCCTCCCCCTCCATTTTCTCTACCTGGCTCCTCCCCTCCTCCTATATTTTCCCTGGGCACTCATCCCATTTTCCCCACCAGGCTCCTCCCCTCCTCCTATATTTTCCTTGGGAACTCTTCCCATTTTCCCCACCAGGCTCCTCCCCTCTATTTTCCATACCTGGCTCCTCCTTCCTCCTATATTTTCCTTGGGAATTCATCCCATCTTCCCCACCAGGCTCCTCCCCCTCCTATATTTTGCCTGGGAACTCATCCTATTTACCCCACAAGGCCCCTCTATTTTCCCTACCTGGATCCTCCCCCATCCTAAACTTTCCCTGGGAACTCATCCTATTTTACCCACCAGGCTCCTCCCCTCTATTTTCCCTACCTGGCTCCTCCCCCTCCTGTACTTTCCCTGGGAACTCATTCCATTTTACCCACCAGGCTCCTCCCCTCCTACTTTTCCCAGTGAAGCCCCTTTTATTCCCAGTTGCAACTTACCCATCTAATCTTTATTGCTAGGTCCCAGGACCCCCATTGCATGGCATCATTGCCCCTCCAGTTATGGAACTCTGTGCAGACCAATGCAAGCATCCAGGAGGATGGCAGATTTGATATTGGTAGCCCATATTGGATGGTAAGTATGCCTTGCTTTCGGTAGGGTTATGGCCTAGGAAGCCAGGATAGATTTGAACCGGTGGCTCTGCGCTTCATGGGCCATGACCCTAACCACTGCTCCACAGCAGCTTTCGGAATCAACCAGGTGTGTGTGGACTCACCTGTTTTATTGTTAAACTAACTAGTGGCTTAGTGGGGAAGACAGCAGCCTTAGAAGTGGAAGGTTCAGAGTTTGAATCCAGCTACAACTGCCAGTTTTTTTTTCATGTAAAATGTTACAGCTAGCACGTGCCAAAAATGATTTTTATTTTATTATTTATTTTCCGGTAAATCTTATTCTATTTTGTTTCCTTAGAGCAAGTCATCTCTTTACTGTTATACGCTGTTTCTTGGATTAACTGTTGAAAATCAGAAAACGAATGGGCACTGACACTGTCAGCACTCTCCAGAGAATTTTAGATTGGCCTGGTGTTTAGCTTTGCAGCCTTGCAAGCAGAGGCTTTAGTGCTCAAATTCAGTTATAGGTGCTGGAGCATTTTGCCAATGCTATTCTATTGTATTTCCTTAAAGCAAGCAGTCTCTCAACTACTTAAAAAAAACTATATTTTGGATGGATGGATGGCCTAAAATTGGAACAATAATGGGTACTGGCCCTGTCCATTCAGCACCAAGAAGCTAATGTAGCCTAGTGGTTAGCTTTGAATGCTGTCAATTCAGCATCAAGGAGCTAATGTAGCCTAGTGGTTAGCTTTGTGGCTTTGCAGCTCTAAGGTTGTTGGTTCGAATCCAGTTGCTGGATGACCATTTTTTGTAACCAATAGCAATCCATTGTGAAATTTTGTTTTGCAAGCTGTATTGCCTTCAGCTCTCAGCCGTGTACTGTTTGGCCTAGTGATTAGCCGTGCATCCTTGGGAAGCTAATGCTTGATTGGTTCGAATGCAGGAGTGGGAACACTTTAGTTTTGTAAACCAAATTCTATTTTATTTTTCTGAAAGCACCTAACTTCGCTATTACTTATACACTGTTAATACTGTATTAATGGTGCAAAAAATTATGGCTACTGGCCCCGCCTGCTGCATGCGGAGCATGTTCTTGTGGCTTGGTGGTTAGCTTTGTAGCATTGTAAAAAGGGAGTTAAAGGTTTGAACCCAGTTGTGCCCCCTGATTTTAATGCGGCATGCCTTTTAAGTAAGATAGCAATCCAAAGATAAATATTATTTTACTAATTGAATTCTATCTGCGCTTCATGGGCCATGACCCTAACCACTGCTCCACAGCAGCTTTCTGAATCAACCAGGTGTGTGTGGACTCATCTATCTTAATATTAAATTAATGAATGGCTTGCAAGCAGAGGCTTTAGTGCTCAAATTCAGTTATAGGTGCTGGAGCATTTTGGCAATGCTATTCTATTGTATTTCCTTAAAGCAAGCAGTCTCTCAACTACTTAAAAAAACTATATTTTGGATGGATGGCCTAAAATTGGAACAATAATGGGTACTGGCCCTGTCCATTCAGCACCAAGGTGCTAATGTAGCCTAGTGGTTAGCTTTGTGGCTTTGCAGCTCAAAGGTTGCTGGTTCAAATCCAGGTGCTGGATGACCATTTTTTGTAACCAATAGCAATCCATTGTGAAATTTTGTTTTGCAAGCTGTATTGCCTTCATCTCTCAGCCATGTACCGTTTGGCCTAGTGGTTAGCTGTGCAGCTTTGGGAAGCTAATACTTGAATGGTTCGAATCCCGCAGCGGGAGGGGGAATACTTTTGTTTTGTAAACCAAATTCTATTTTATTTTTCTGAAAGCAACTAACCTTGCTATTACTTATAAACTGTTAATACTGTATTAATGTTGCAAAAATGTATGGCTACTGGCCCTGCCTGCTGCATGCGGAGCATGTTCTTGTGGCTCGGTGGTTAGCTTTGTAGCATTGCAAAAAGCTTTGAACCCAGTTGTGCCCCCTGCTTTTAATGTGGCATGCCTTTTAAGTAAGATAGCAATCCAAAGATACATATTATTTTACTAATTGAATTCTATTGTATTTCCTGAAAGCAAAGAAACTCTTCACAGCTTGTGTACCATTTTGATACAATTTATGGAATTACTGGTTTAACATAAAATACCAACGTATATGAGATTTTCCACCGCAGTCCAGTTTGGCCTAGTGGTTGTCTTGGATACCTTGCAAACAGATGGTTTGGAGTTCAAATCTGCTGCTAGATGCACGTCTATCCGTTTTGCAAGTCTTATTCTAGTTTATTTACTTAAAGGGACATGAAATCCACATTTTTTTCTTTTTCTTTCATGATTCAGACAGAGCATGCGACTTTACGCAACTTTCTAATTTGCTTCTATTATAACATTTTCCTTGTTATCTGTCTCTTTTGTTGAAAAGCAGGGGCGTGAGCTCAGGAGCCTGCACGTGTCTTGAGCACTGTATGGCAGCAGTTTTGCAAGAATGTTATCCGTTTGCAAGAGGGCTAGATGGGAGGACTATTTCCTGCCATGGAGTGCTCCAGACACCTACCTAGATATCTCTTCAACAAAGAATACCATGGGATAGAAGCAAACCTGATAACAGCAGTGAATTGGAAACTTTTTTGAAATTTTGTATGCATTGTCTGTCTGAATCGCAAAAGACATTTTTTGGGTTTCATGTCCTTTAAACCCCTTCAATGTACCCTGTACGCCGACCGTCCGTGGAGCTTCCAAGGCTGTAGGAGTGCGGGTCTCACTAACAGTGGCGAGACTGCTCTGTTTCTGCTTGCTCCACTGCTGAGGCATGCAGAAATAGCACGGTCTCGCTGCTGTTGGGGAGGCCCATGTTCCTGCAGCCCGGGAAGCACTTCAGAGGGTCAATGTACAGGCTACGGCAGCCGTCGCAAAGGGGTTAAAGAGCCATTAAACACTAAATACATTTAATGGGGCCCTCTCTAATTATGGGTGCTGTCATTTTAGAACCTAGGTTTCACTGCAGGTATTTGAAGGAGAGTTGCTGCACATGAGCAAACACTTCAGCACTGGAATGCAGTGGATGTCAGATTCACACAATGCAGCACCCATGACAAGAGAAACGCAGGCAGTAACCTCAACGCTATGCTTATAAAATGCACCCATGACTAGAGAAACGCAGGCAGTAACCTCAACGCTATGCTTATAAAATGCACCCATGACTAGAGAAACGCAGGCAGTAACCACAACGCTATGCTTATAAAATGCACCCATGACTAGAGAAACGCAGGCAGTAACCTCAACGCTATGCTTATAAAATGCATACAGTGTTTTCAATTGCCCTCTAACAGCAAGCCATTTATATTTACTGCCCGTACACTGTTTCTAGGATCAGTAATGTAAAAGAAAAAACAAAAAACAAAAGAAAAAGGGTACTGGAGCGGTGGGCTCCGGGAAGGTGGGTCATTGCGGAGTTGAGGTTAGCTTAGCGGTCTTTCAAGCAGTGGTACGTTTTCTAACCCAGCTGTGGTATCTTTCTTTTCATGCTCGTGTGTCTGGTTAGTAAAACATATACACAAATAGCAACCCAAAAATGCATCGACATTCGCAAACTTTATTTTATTTCCTGAAAGAAAGAAAGAAGGAAAGAAAGAAAGAAAGAAAGCCATCTCGAAAGTGTTTGGGCTTTCAGTTCTAAGACACTGTTTAATGGATGAAAAAAATCTAAAAGCAGAATAATATGGCTTTTTAATAAAAAAATGACTCACATTCTAGAAGCAAGCACTAGTAGGTGCCCAAGTCTGTATGTTACAAGTCCTTCTCCTATAACTCTGCTGCTTGCAATCCAAATCCGTCCCGTACTCGCTGCAAGGAGAGACACTGACTTCATCATGCCCCAGGACAATTGCTTTTAAGGCTTGCAGAGCATCCTCGCTTCGCCGCCCCAACACATTCTTCTAGATATAATAAAAACTATCTCATTGATAGGCTATACACTCCTTTCCTTTGACTTGTGGAGAGTAACACACACGCACAAACACGCACGCTCACGCACATATACCCGTGTGAACAAAAGCGATAAGGGCACTGGATCTGTATCGGCCACCTCTTTCAGCAATTTATCACTTATAGCCCAGAAAAGGCCAGTGAGCCAGTTCATGGAAGTATTAGGATTTCTTTTATTAGAAAAGTAGGAGGGACCTAAGGCGCTAGACATGCTAGAGGCAATCGATATGCCGCTAAAACTCCTTCCACATATTCCCCTTCCATCTCACTAGATCCCAGATTTGACCCCATCACCTAAACCCTGTATTACAATCAGATCTTGTTCCACAAGATCCCTTGCACACCTCTGTGTTGCAAAGCCCGTTCTACATACGCCTGCTCCCTTCTGATCTAACTCTTTGCACTTCTACCAGCCCCCCCACATCCTTATTGCATGCTCATCCGAAGATCCCACACCCCATTCTAGATTCCAAGATCCACCTTATCTTTCCCTTCATACCAATACACTTCTGACCACCAATTCTCTTTCTAGATCCTACTTATCCAGCCTCTCTATCTAACCCATTGTTACTTGCTGGTCTTCCATCACAGTTTTCACTCTTACTGCTCCAGTCACAATCCATGCCAGGCCGCTGCCCCTCAAGGTTTATAGCCTATCTTTCCCTACCAGACCCATCCCCTCTGCATCATTTTACATGAAGGACATGCAGCATAAAAACAAAAAAAATGTCTGCTGCAACTGGGTTCAAACTCCAAACCTTCCACTTCCAAGGCTGCTTTCTTACCCCCTAAGCCACAGAGCTCTACAATGCTTGATGAATCAGAGAGCTGCTGTGAGGCTGTGGTAGGGTCATAGCCTATGAAGCGCAGGGCCACTGGTTGAAATCCATCCTGGCTTCCTAGGCCATGGCCCTATGTCTTCTACCCATATCAAGGCATACTTGCCATCCTCTGGGAAAATGGGCTGAAAATATAAAACCTGCCATCCTCCTGGATGCTTACATTGGTCTGCGCAGAGCTCCGTAACTAGAATCTGCCATGTAAGAAAGGGGCTATGGTGGTACTGCCATAGGGGATATGGAAGGACAGGCACAAAGTTGGGGGGAAATAGTTGGGAAAATTCGAATGGGGGCCTGGAGCTGATAGCCATTGAGGGGGAGGGGGTGGGAAGGATGGGATGGGGAAAGTAGTAACTGTGACTAAAGCAAGCTTTACTGGGAAAAATAGGAGGAGGGATTTTGAGAGGGGGAGGAACCTGGTAGGGGAATTGGGATGCAGTATGGGGAGGAGTTTACTAGGAATAGAGCCTGGAAAGAAAAAGGATCGTCAGGCATTTGGAAGGGGAGAAGTAGGATGCAGATCTTGGGAGGAGGTGTTCCTGAATGTGAAAGATTAAGATTGGAGTAGGGGTGTGAGACATAGAGTGTGTGTGTGTATGTGTGTGTATGTGTGTGTCTAGTTAAGAAAATATAAAGTGGAGTTGCAGGGAAACTCCTCCTCACAATCCTTTTCCTCTCCAGACACTACTCTTACCTATTATTTTTCTTACCCCCCCCTAGACTCCTCCCCTAACTACATCCCATTTTCCCCATCAGGCTCCTCCCCTCTATTATCCCTACCAGGCTCCTCCCCCCTCCTATATTTTCCCTTGGAACTCATCCCATTTTCCCGCCTCCTCCCCCTCCATTGCATTTTCCCCACCAGGCTCCTCCCCCTCCTATATTTTCCCTTGGAACTCTTCCCATTTTCCCCACCAGGCTCCTCCCCTCCATTTTCCCTACCTGGCTCTTCATCTCATCTTCCCCATCAGGGTCCTCCCCCTCCATTTTCTCTACCTGGCTCCTCCCCTCCTCCTATATTTTCCCTGGGAACTCATCCCATCTTCCCCACCAGGCTCCTCCCCTCCTCCTATATTTTCCTTGGGAACTCTTCCCATTTTCCCCACCAGGCGCCTCCCCTCTATTTTCCATACCTGGCTCCTCCTTCCTCCTATATTTTCCTTGGGAATTCATCCCATCTTCCCCACCAGGCTCCTCCCCCTCCTATATTTTACCTGGGAACTCATCCTATTTACCCCACAAGGCCCCTCCCCTCTATTTTCCCTACCTGGCTCCTCCCCCTCCTGTACTTTCCCTGGGAACTCATCCCATTTTCCCCACCATGCTCCTCCCCTCCATTTTCCCTACCTGGCTCCTCCCCCTCCTATATTTTACCTTGGAACTCATCCCATCTTCCCCATCAGGCTCCTCCCCCTCCATTTTCTCTACCTGGCTCCTCCCTCCTCCTATATTTTCCCTGGGCACTTATCCCATCGCCCCCACCTCCTATATTTTCTCTTGGAACTCTTCCCATTTTCCCCACCAGGCTCCTCCCCTCCTCCTATATTTTCCTTGGGAACTCTTCCCATTTCCCCCACCAGGTCCTCCCCTCTATTTTCCATACCTGGCTCCTCCTTCCTCCTATATTTTCCTTGGGAATTCATCCCATCTTCCCCACCAGGCTCCTCCCCCTCCTATATTTTGCCTGGGAACTCATCCTATTTACCCCACAAGGCCCCTCTATTTTCCCTACCTGGATCCTCCCCATCCTATACTTTCCCTGGGAACTCATCCCATTTTACCCACCAGGCTCCTCCCCTCTATTTTCCCTACCTGGCTCCTCCCCCTCCTGTACTTTCCCTGGAAACTCATTCCATTTTACCCACCAGGCTCCTCCCCTCCTACTTTTCCCAGTGAAGCCCCCTTTATTCCCAGTTGCAACTTACCCATCTAATCTTTATTGCTAGGTCCCAGGACCCCCATTGCATGGCATCATTGCCCCTCGAGTTATGGAACTCTGTGCAGACCAATGCAAGCATCCAGGAGGATGGCAGATTTGATATTGGTAGCCCATATTGGATGGTAAGTATGCCTTGCTTTCGGTAGGGTTATGGCCTAGGAAGCCAGGGTAGATTTGAACCAGTGGCTCTGCGCTTCATGGGCCATGACCCTAACCACTGCTCCACAGCAGCTTTCGGAATCAACCAGGTGTGTGTGGACTCACCTATTTTATTGTTAAACTAACTAGTGGCTTAGTGGGGAAGACAGCAGCCTTAGAAGTGGAAGGTTCAGAGTTTGAATCCAGCTACAACTGCCAGTTTTTTTTTCATGTAAAATGTTACAGCTAGCACGTGCCAAAAATGATTTTTATTTTATTATTTATTTTCCGGTAAATCTTATTCTATTTTGTTTCCTTAGAGCAAGTCATCTCTTTACTGTTATACGCTGTTTCTTGGATTAACTGTTGAAAATCAGAAAACGAATGGGCACTGACACTGTCAGCACTCTCCAGAGAATTTTAGATTGGCCTGGTGTTTAGCTTTGCAGCCTTGCAAGCAGAGGCTTTAGTGCTCAAATTCAGTTATAGGTGCTGGAGCATTTTGCCAATGCTATTCTATTGTATTTCCTTAAAGCAAGCAGTCTCTCAACTACTTAAAAAAAACTATATTTTGGATGGATGGATGGCCTAAAATTGGAACAATAATGGGTACTGGCCCTGTCCATTCAGCACCAAGAAGCTAATGTAGCCTAGTGGTTAGCTTTGAATGCTGTCAATTCAGCATCAAGGAGCTAATGTAGCCTAGTGGTTAGCTTTGTGGCTTTGCAGCTCAAAGGTTGTTGGTTCGAATCCAGTTGCTGGATGACCATTTTTTTGTAACCAATAGCAATCCATTGTGAAATTTTGTTTTGGAAGCTGTATTGCCTTCAGCTCTCAGCCGTGTACTGTTTGGCCTAGTGATTAGCCGTGCATCCTTGGGAAGCTAATGCTTGATTGGTTCGAATGCAGGAGTGGGAACACTTTTGTTTTGTAAACCAAATTCTATTTTATTTTTCTGAAAGCACCTAACTTCGCTATTACTTATACACTGTTAATACTGTATTAATGGTGCAAAAAATTATGGCTACTGGCCCCGCCTGCTGCATGCGGAGCATGTTCTTGTGGCTCGGTGGTTAGCTTTGTAGCATTGTAAAAAGGGAGTTAAAGGTTTGAACCCAGTTGTGCCCCCTGATTTTAATGCGGCATGCCTTTTAAGTAAGATAGCAATCCAAAGATAAATATTATTTTACTAATTGAATTCTATCTGCGCTTCATGGGCCATGACCCTAACCACTGCTCCACAGCAGCTTTCTGAATCAACCAGGTGTGTGTGGACTCATCTATCTTAATATTAAATTAATGAATGGCTTGCAAGCAGAGGCTTTAGTGCTCAAATTCAGTTATAGGTGCTGGAACATTTTGGCAATGCTATTCTATTGTATTTCCTTAAAGCAAGCAGTCTCTCAACTACTTAAAAAAACTATATTTTGGATGGATGGCCTAAAATTGGAACAATAATGGGTACTGGCCCTGTCCATTCAGCACCAAGGTGCTAATGTAGCCTAGTGGTTAGCTTTGTGGCTTTGCAGCTCAAAGGTTGCTGGTTCAAATCCAGGTGCTGGATGACCGTTTTTTGTAACCAATAGCAATACATTGTGAAATTTTGTTTTGCAAGCTGTATTGCCTTCATCTCTCAGCCATGTACCGTTTGGCCTAGTGGTTAGCTGTGCAGCTTTGGGAAGCTAATACTTGAATGGTTCGAATCCCGCAGCGGGAGGGGGAGTACTTTTGCTTTGTAAACCAAATTCTATTTTATTTTTCTGAAAGCACCTAACTTCGCTATTACTTATACACTGTTAATACTGTATTAATGGTGCAAAAAATTATGGCTACTGGCCCCGCCTGCTGCATGCGGAGCATGTTCTTGTGGCTCGGTGGTTAGCTTTGTAGCATTGTAAAAAGGGAGTTAAAGGTTTGAACCCAGTTGTGCCCCCTGATTTTAATGCGGCATGCCTTTTAAGTAAGATAGCAATCCAAAGATAAATATTATTTTACTAATTGAATTCTATCTGCGCTTCATGGGCCATGACCCTAACCACTGCTCCACAGCAGCTTTCTGAATCAACCAGGTGTGTGTGGACTCATCTATCTTAATATTAAATTAATGAATGGCTTGCAAGCAGAGGCTTTAGTGCTCAAATTCAGTTATAGGTGCTGGAGCATTTTGGCAATGCTATTCTATTGTATTTCCTTAAAGCAAGCAGTCTCTCAACTACTTAAAAAAACTATATTTTGGATGGATGGCCTAAAATTGGAACAATAATGGGTACTGGCCCTGTCCATTCAGCACCAAGGTGCTAATGTAGCCTAGTGGTTAGCTTTGTGGCTTTGCAGCTCAAAGGTTGCTGGTTCAAATCCAGGTGCTGGATGACCGTTTTTTGTAACCAATAGCAATCCATTGTGAAATTTTGTTTTGCAAGCTGTATTGCCTTCATCTCTCAGCCATGTACCGTTTGGCCTAGTGGTTAGCTGTGCAGCTTTGGGAAGCTAATACTTGAATGGTTCGAATCCCGCAGCGGGAGGGGGAGTACTTTTGTTTTGTAAACCAAATTCTATTTTATTTTTCTGAAAGCAACTAACCTTGCTATTACTTATAAACTGTTAATACTGTATTAATGTTGCAAAAATTTATGGCTACTGGCCCTGCCTGCTGCATGCGGAGCATGTTCTTGTGGCTCGGTGGTTAGCTTTGTAGCATTGCAAAAAGGTTTGAACCCAGTTGTGCCCCCTGCTTTTAATGTGGCATGCCTTTTAAGTAAGATAGCAATCCAAAGATACATATTATTTTACTAATTGAATTCTATTGTATTTCCTGAAAGCAAAGAAACTCTTCACAGCTTGTGTACCATTTTGATACAATTTATGGAATTACTGGTTTATCATAAAATACCAACGTATATGAGATTTTCCACCGCAGTCCAGTTTGGCCTAGTGGTTGTCTTGGATACCTTGCAAACAGATGGTTTGGAGTTCAAATCTGCTGCTAGATGCACGTCTATCCATTTTGCAAGTCTTATTCTAGTTTATTTACTTAAAGGGACATGAAATCCACATTTTTTTCTTTTTCTTTCATGATTCAGACAGAGCATGCGACTTTACGCAACTTTCTAATTTGCTTCTATTATAACATTTTCCTTGTTATCTGTCTCTTTTGTTGAAAAGCAGGGGCGTGAGCTCAGGAGCCTGCACGTGTCTTGAGCACTGTATGGCAGCAGTTTTGCAAGAATGTTATCCGTTTGCAAGAGGGCTAGATGGGAGGACTATTTCCTGCCATGGAGTGCTCCAGACACCTACCTAGATATCTCTTCAACAAAGAATACCATGGGATAGAAGCAAACCTGATAACAGCAGTGAATTGGAAACTTTTTTGAAATTTTGTATGCATTGTCTGTCTGAATCGCAAAAGACATTTTTTGGTTTTCATGTCCTTTAAACCCCTTCAATGTACCCTGTACGCCGACCGTCCGTGGAGCTTCCAAGGCTGTAGGAGTGCGGGTCTCACTAACAGTGGCGAGACTGCTCTGTTTCTGCTTGCTCCACTGCTGAGGCATGCAGAAATAGCACGGTCTCGCTGCTGTTGGGGAGGCCCATGTTCCTGCAGCCCGGGAAGCACTTCAGAGGGTCAATGTACAGGCTACGGCAGCCGTCGCAAAGGGGTTAAAGAGCCATTAAACACTAAATACATTTAATGGGGCCCTCTCTAATTATGGGTGCTGTCATTTTAGAACCTAGGTTTCACTGCAGGTATTTGAAGGAGAGTTGCTGCACATGAGCAAACACTTCAGCACTGGAATGCAGTGGATGTCAGATTCACACAATGCAGCACCCATGACAAGAGAAACGCAGGCAGTAACCTCAACGCTATGCTTATAAAATGCACCCATGACTAGAGAAACGCAGGCAGTAACCTCAACGCTATGCTTATAAAATGCACCCATGACTAGAGAAACGCAGGCAGTAACCACAACGCTATGCTTATAAAATGCACCCATGACTAGAGAAACGCAGGCAGTAACCTCAACGCTATGCTTATAAAATGCATACAGTGTTTTCAATTGCCCTCTAACAGCAAGCCATTTATATTTACTGCCCGTACACTGTTTCTAGGATCAGTAATGTAAAAGAAAAAAACAAAAAACAAAAGAAAAAGGGTACTGGAGCGGTGGGCTCCGGGAAGGTGGGTCATTGCGGAGTTGAGGTTAGCTTAGCGGTCTTTCAAGCAGTGGTACGTTTTCTAACCCAGCTGTGGTATCTTTCTTTTCATGCTCGTGTGTCTGGTTAGTAAAACATATACACAAATAGCAACCCAAAAATGCATCGACAAATCTAAAAGCAAAATAATATGGCTTTTTAATAAAAAAATGACTCACATTCTAGAAGCAAGCACTAGTATGTGCCCAAGTCTGTATGTTACAAGTCCTTCTCCTATAACTCTGCTGCTTGCAATCCAAATCCGTCCCGTACTCGCTGCAAGGAGAGACACTGACTTCATCATGCCCCAGGACAATTGCTTTTAAGGCTTGCAGAGCATCCTCGCTTCGCCGCCCCAACACATTCTTCTAGATATAATAAAAACTATCTAATTGATAGGCTATACACTCCTTTCCTTTGACTTGTGGAGAGTAACACACACGCACAAACACGCACGCTCATGCACATATACACGTGTGAACAAAAGCGATAAGGGCACTGGATCTGTATCGGCCACCTCTTTCAGCAATTTATCACTTATAGCCCAGAAAAGGCCAGTGAGCCAGTTCATGGAAGTATTAGGATTTCTTTCATTAGAAAAGTAGGAGGGACCTAAGGCGCTAGACATGCTAGAGGCAATCGATATGCCGCTAAAACTCCTTCCACATATTCCCCTTCCATCTCACTAGATCCCAGATTTGACCCCATCACCTAAACCCTGTATTACAATCAGATCTTGTTCCACAAGATCCCTTGCACACCTCTGTGTTGCAAAGCCCGTTCTACATACGCCTGCTCCCTTCTGATCTAACTCTTTGCACTTCTACCAGCCCCCCCCACATCCTTATTGCATGCTCATCCGAAGATCCCACACCCCATTCTAGATTCCAAGATCCACCTTATCTTTCCCTTCATACCAATACACTTCTGACCACCAATTCTCTTTCTAGATCCTACTTATCCAGCCTCTCTATCTAACCCATTGTTACTTGCTGGTCTTCCATCACAGTTTTCACTCTTACTGCTCCAGTCACAATCCATGCCAGGCCGCTGCCCCTCAAGGTTTATAGCCTACCTTTCCCTACCAGACCCATCCCCTCTGCATCATTTTACATGAAGGACATGCAGCATAAAAACAAAAAAAATGTCAGCTGCAACTGGGTTCAAACTCCAAACCTTCCACTTCCAAGGCTGCTTTCTTACCCCCTAAGCCACAGAGCTCTACAATGCTTGATGAATCAGAGAGCTGCTGTGAGGCTGTGGTAGGGTCATAGCCTATGAAGCGCAGGGCCACTGGTTGAAATCCATCCTGGCTTCCTAGGCCATGGCCCTATGTCTTCTACCCATATCAAGGCATACTTGCCATCCTCTGGGAAAATGGGCTGAAAATATAAAACCTGCCATCCTCCTGGATGCTTACATTGGTCTGCGCAGAGCTCCGTAACTAGAATCTGCCATGTAAGAAAGGGGCTATGGTGGTACTGCCATAGGGGATATGGAAGGACAGGCACAAAGTTGGGGGGAAATAGTTGGGAAAATTCGAATGGGGGCCTGGAGCTGATAGCCATTGAGGGGGAGGGGGTGGGAAGGATGGGATGGGGAAAGTAGTAACTGTGACTAAAGCAAGCTTTACTGGGAAAAATAGGAGGAGGGATTTTGAGAGGGGGAGGAACCTGGTAGGGGAATTGGGATGCAGTATGGGGAGGAGTTTACTAGGAATAGAGCCTGGAAAGAAAAAGGATCGTCAGGCATTTGGAAGGGGAGAAGTAGGATGCAGATCTTGGGAGGAGGTGTTCCTGAATGTGAAAGATTAAGATTGGAGTAGGGGTGTGAGACATAGAGTGTGTGTGTGTATGTGTGTGTATGTGTGTGTCTAGTTAAGAAAATATAAAGTGGAGTTGCAGGGAAACTCCTCCTCACAATCCTTTTCCTCTCCAGACACTACTCTTACCTATTATTTTTCTTACCCCCCCTAGACTCCTCCCCTAACTACATCCCATTTTCCCCATCAGGCTCCTCCCCTCTATTATCCCTACCAGGCTCCTCCCCCCTCCTATATTTTCCCTTGGAACTCATCCCATTTTCCCGCCTCCTCCCCCTCCATTGCATTTTCCCCACCAGGCTCCTCCCCCTCCTATATTTTCCCTTGGAACTCTTCCCATTTTCCCCACCAGGCTCCTCCCCTCCATTTTCCCTACCTGGCTCTTCATCTCATCTTCCCCATCAGGGTCCTCCCCCTCCATTTTCTCTACCTGGCTCCTCCCCTCCTCCTATATTTTCCCTGGGCACTCATCCCATCTTCCCCACCAGGCTCCTCCCCTCCTCCTATATTTTCCTTGGGAACTCTTCCCATTTTCCCCACCAGGCTCCTCCCCTCTATTTTCCATACCTGGCTCCTCCTTCCTCCTATATTTTCCTTGGGAATTCATCCCATCTACCCCACCAGGCTCCTCCCCCTCCTATATTTTACCTGGGAACTCATCCTATTTACCCCACAAGGCCCCTCCCCTCTATTTTCCCTACCTGGCTCCTCCCCCTCCTGTACTTTCCCTGGGAACTCATCCCATTTTCCCCACCATGCTCCTCCCCTCCATTTTCCCTACCTGGCTCCTCCCCCTCCTATATTTTACCTTGGAACTCATCCCATCTTCCCCATCAGGCTCCTCCCCCTCCATTTTCTCTACCTGGCTCCTCCCTCCTCCTATATTTTCCCTGGGCACTTATCCCATCGCCCCCACCTCCTATATTTTCTCTTGGAACTCTTCCCATTTTCCCCACCAGGCTCCTCCCCTCCTCCTATATTTTCCTTGGGAACTCTTCCCATTTCCCCCACCAGGTCCTCCCCTCTATTTTCCATACCTGGCTCCTCCTTCCTCCTATATTTTCCTTGGGAATTCATCCCATCTTCCCCACCAGGCTCCTCCCCCTCCTATATTTTGCCTGGGAACTCATCCTATTTACCCCACAAGGCCCCTCTATTTTCCCTACCTGGATCCTCCCCATCCTATACTTTCCCTGGGAACTCATCCCATTTTACCCACCAGGCTCCTCCCCTCTATTTTCCCTACCTGGCTCCTCCCCCTCCTGTACTTTCCCTGGAAACTCATTCCATTTTACCCACCAGGCTCCTCCCCTCCTACTTTTCCCAGTGAAGCCCCTTTTATTCCCAGTTGCAACTTACCCATCTAATCTTTATTGCTAGGTCCCAGGACCCCCATTGCATGGCATCATTGCACCTCGAGTTATGGAACTCTGTGCAGACCAATGCAAGCATCCAGGAGGATGGCAGATTTGATATTGGTAGCCCATATTGGATGGTAAGTATGCCTTGCTTTCGGTAGGGTTATGGCCTAGGAAGCCAGGGTAGATTTGAACCGGTGGCTCTGCGCTTCATGGGCCATGACCCTAACCACTGTTCCACAGCAGCTTTCGGAATCAACCAGGTGTGTGTGGACTCACCTGTTTTATTGTTAAACTAACTAGTGGCTTAGTGGGGCAGACAGCAGCCTTAGAAGTGGAAGGTTCAGAGTTTGAATCCAGCTACAACTGCCAGTTTTTTTTTCATGTAAAATGTTACAGCTAGCACGTGCCAAAAATGATTTTTATTTTATTATTTATTTTCCGGTAAATCTTATTCTATTTTGTTTCCTTAGAGCAAGTCATCTCTTTACTGTTATACGCTGTTTCTTGGATTAACTGTTGAAAATCAGAAAACGAATGGGCACTGACACTGTCAGCACTCTCCAGAGAATTTTAGATTGGCCTGGTGTTTAGCTTTGCAGCCTTGCAAGCAGAGGCTTTAGTGCTCAAATTCAGTTATAGGTGCTGGAGCATTTTGCCAATGCTATTCTATTGTATTTCCTTAAAGCAAGCAGTCTCTCAACTACTTAAAAAAAACTATATTTTGGATGGATGGATGGCCTAAAATTGGAACAATAATGGGTACTGGCCCTGTCCATTCAGCACCAATAGCAATCCATTGTGAAATTTTGTTTTGGAAGCTGTATTGCCTTCAGCTCTCAGCCATGTACTGTTTGGCCTAGTGATTAGCCGTGCATCCTTGGGAAGCTAATGCTTGATTGGTTCGAATGCAGGAGTGGGAACACTTTTGTTTTGTAAACCAAATTCTATTTTATTTTTCTGAAAGCACCTAACTTCGCTAGGTGAACCCAGTTGTGCCCCCTGATTTTAATGTGGCATGCCTTTTAAGTAAGATAGCAATCCAAAGATAAATATTATTTTACTAATTGAATTCTATCTGCGCTTCATGGGCCATGACCCTAACCACTGCTCCACAGCAGCTTTCTGAATCAACCAGGTGTGTGTGGACTCATCTATCTTAATATTAAATTAATGAATGGCTTGCAATGCTATTCTATTGTATTTCCTTAAAGCAAGCAGTCTCTCAACTACTTAAAAAAACTATATTTTGGATGGATGGCCTAAAATTGGAACAATAATGGGTACTGGCCCTGTCCATTCAGCACCAAGGTGCTAATGTAGCCTAGTGGTTAGCTTTGTGGCTTTGCAGCTTAAAGGTTGCTGGTTCAAATCCAGGTGCTGGATGACTGTTTTTTGTAACCAATAGCAATCCATTGTGAAATTTTGTTTTGCAAGCTGTATTGCCTTCATCTCTCAGCCATGTACCGTTTGGCCTAGTGGTTAGCTGTGCAGCTTTGGGAAGCTAATACTTGAATGGTTCGAATCCCGCAGCGGGAGGGGGAGTACTTTTGTTTTGTAAACCAAATTCTATTTTATTTTTCTGAAAGCACCTAACTTCGCTATTACTTATACACTGTTAATACTGTATTAATGGTGCAAAAAATTATGGCTACTGGCCCCGCCTGCTGCATGCGGAGCATGTTCTTGTGGCTCGGTGGTTAGCTTTGTAGCATTGTAAAAAGGGAGTTAAAGGTTTGAACCCAGTTGTGCCCCCTGATTTTAATGCGGCATGCCTTTTAAGTAAGATAGCAATCCAAAGATAAATATTATTTTACTAATTGAATTCTATCTGCGCTTCATGGGCCATGACCCTAACCACTGCTCCACAGCAGCTTTCTGAATCAACCAGGTGTGTGTGGACTCATCTATCTTAATATTAAATTAATGAATGGCTTGCAAGCAGAGGCTTTAGTGCTCAAATTCAGTTATAGGTGCTGGAGCATTTTGGCAATGCTATTCTATTGTATTTCCTTAAAGCAAGCAGTCTCTCAACTACTTAAAAAAACTATATTTTGGATGGATGGCCTAAAATTGGAACAATAATGGGTACTGGCCCTGTCCATTCAGCACCAAGGTGCTAATGTAGCCTAGTGGTTAGCTTTGTGGCTTTGCAGCTCAAAGGTTGCTGGTTCAAATCCAGGTGCTGGATGACCGTTTTTTGTAACCAATAGCAATCCATTGTGAAATTTTGTTTTGCAAGCTGTATTGCCTTCATCTCTCAGCCATGTACCGTTTGGCCTAGTGGTTAGCTGTGCAGCTTTGGGAAGCTAATACTTGAATGGTTCGAATCCCGCAGCGGGAGGGGGAGTACTTTTGTTTTGTAAACCAAATTCTATTTTATTTTTCTGAAAGCAACTAACCTTGCTATTACTTATAAACTGTTAATACTGTATTAATGTTGCAAAAATTTATGGCTACTGGCCCTGCCTGCTGCATGCGGAGCATGTTCTTGTGGCTCGGTGGTTAGCTTTGTAGCATTGCAAAAAGGTTTGAACCCAGTTGTGCCCCCTGCTTTTAATGTGGCATGCCTTTTAAGTAAGATAGCAATCCAAAGATACATATTATTTTACTAATTGAATTCTATTGTATTTCCTGAAAGCAAAGAAACTCTTCACAGCTTGTGTACCATTTTGATACAATTTATGGAATTACTGGTTTAACATAAAATACCAACGTATATGAGATTTTCCACCGCAGTCCAGTTTGGCCTAGTGGTTGTCTTGGATACCTTGCAAACAGATGGTTTGGAGTTCAAATCTGCTGCTAGATGCACGTCTATCCGTTTTGCAAGTCTTATTCTAGTTTATTTACTTAAAGGGACATGAAATCCACATTTTTTTCTTTTTCTTTCATGATTCAGACAGAGCATGCGACTTTACGCAACTTTCTAATTTGCTTCTATTATAACATTTTCCTTGTTATCTGTCTCTTTTGTTGAATAGCAGGGGCGTGAGCTCAGGAGCCTGCACGTGTCTTGAGCACTGTATGGCAGCAGTTTTGCAAGAATGTTATCCGTTTGCAAGAGGGCTAGATGGGAGGACTATTTCCTGCCATGGAGTGCTCCAGACACCTACCTAGATATCTCTTCAACAAAGAATACCATGGGATAGAAGCAAACTTGATAACAGCAGTGAATTGGAAACTTTTTTGAAATTTTGTATGCATTGTCTGTCTGAATCGCAAAAGACATTTTTTGGGTTTCATGTCCTTTAAACCCCTTCAATGTACCCTGTACGCCGACCGTCCGTGGAGCTTCCAAGGCTGTAGGAGTGCGGGTCTCACTAACAGTGGCGAGACTGCTCTGTTTCTGCTTGCTCCGCTGCTGAGGCATGCAGAAATAGCACAGTCTCGCTGCTGTTGGGGAGGCCCATGTTCCTGCAGCCCGGGAAGCACTTCAGAGGGTCAATGTACAGGCTACGGCAGCCGTCGCAAAGGGGTTAAAGAGCCATTAAACACTAAATACATTTAATGGGGCCCTCTCTAATTATGGGTGCTGTCATTTTAGAACCTAGGTTTCACTGCAGGTATTTGAAGGAGAGTTGCTGCACATGAGTAAACACTTCAGCACTGGAATGCAGTGGATGTAAGATTCACACAATGCAGCACCCATGACAAGAGAAACGCAGGCAGTAACCTCAACGCTATGCTTATAAAATGCACCCATGACTAGAGAAACGCAGGCAGTAACCTCAACGCTATGCTTATAAAATGCACCCATGACTAGAGAAACGCAGGCAGTAACCTCAACGCTATGCTTATAAAATGCACCCATGACTAGAGAAACGCAGGCAGTAACCTCAACGCTATGCTTATAAAATGCATACAGTGTTTTCAATTGCCCTCTAACAGCAAGCCATTTATATTTACTGCCCGTACACTGTTTCTAGGATCAGTAATGTAAAAGAAAAAACAAAAAACAAAAGAAAAAGGGTACTGGAGCGGTGGGCTCCGGGAAGGTGGGTCATTGCGGAGTTGAAGTTAGCTTAGCGGTCTTTCAAGCAGTGGTACGTTTTCTAACCCAGCTGTGGTATCTTTCTTTTCATGCTCGTGTGTCTGGTTAGTAAAACATATACACAAATAGCAACCCAAAAATGCATCGACATTCGCAAACTTTATTTTATTTCCTGAAAGAAAGAAAGAAGGAAAGAAAGAAAGAAAGAAAGAAAGAAAGAAAGAAAGCCATCTCGAAAGTGTTTGGGCTTTCAGTTCTAAGACACTGTTTAATGGATGAAAAAAATCTAAAAGCAGAATAATATGGCTTTTTAATAAAAAAATGACTCACATTCTAGAAGCAAGCACTAGTAGGTGCCCAAGTCTGTATGTTACAAGTCCTTCTCCTATAACTCTGCTGCTTGCAATCCAAATCCGTCCCGTACTCGCTGCAAGGAGAGACACTGACTTCATCATGCCCCAGGACAATTGCTTTTAAGGCTTGCAGAGCATCCTCGCTTCGCCGCCCCAACACATTCTTCTAGATATAATAAAAACTATCTCATTGATAGGCTATACACTCCTTTCCTTTGACTTGTGGAGAGTAACACACACGCACAAACACGCACGCTCACGCACATATACACGTGTGAACAAAAGCGATAAGGGCACTGGATCTGTATCGGCCACCTCTTTCAGCAATTTATCACTTATAGCCCAGAAAAGGCCAGTGAGCCAGTTCATGGAAGTATTAGGATTTCTTTCATTAGAAAAGTAGGAGGGACCTAAGGCGCTAGACATGCTAGAGGCAATCGATATGCCGCTAAAACTCCTTCCACATATTCCCCTTCCATCTCACTAGATCCCAGATTTGACCCCATCACCTAAACCCTGTATTACAATCAGATCTTGTTCCACAAGATCCCTTGCACACCTCTGTGTTGCAAAGCCCGTTCTACATACGCCTGCTCCCTTCTGATCTAACTCTTTGCACTTCTACCAGCCCCCCCACATCCTTATTGCATGCTCATCCGAAGATCCCACACCCCATTCTAGATTCCAAGATCCACCTTATCTTTCCCTTCATACCAATACACTTCTGACCACCAATTCTCTTTCTAGATCCTACTTATCCAGCCTCTCTATCTAACCCATTGTTACTTGCTGGTCTTCCATCACAGTTTTCACTCTTACTGCTCCAGTCACAATCCATGCCAGGCCGCTGCCCCTCAAGGTTTATAGCCTACCTTTCCCTACCAGACCCATCCCCTCTGCATCATTTTACATGAAGGACATGCAGCATAAAAACAAAAAAAATGTCAGCTGCAACTGGGTTCAAACTCCAAACCTTCCACTTCCAAGGCTGCTTTCTTACCCCCTAAGCCACAGAGCTCTACAATGCTTGATGAATCAGAGAGCTGCTGTGAGGCTGTGGTAGGGTCATAGCCTATGAAGCGCAGGGCCACTGGTTGAAATCCATCCTGGCTTCCTAGGCCATGGCCCTATGTCTTCTACCCATATCAAGGCATACTTGCCATCCTCTGGGAAAATGGGCTGAAAATATAAAACCTGCCATCCTCCTGGATGCTTACATTGGTCTGCGCAGAGCTCCGTAACTAGAATCTGCCATGTAAGAAAGGGGCTATGGTGGTACTGCCATAGGGGATATGGAAGGACAGGCACAAAGTTGGGAGGAAATAGTTGGGAAAATTCGAATGGGGGCCTGGAGCTGATAGCCATTGAGGGGGAGGGGGTGGGAAGGATGGGATGGGGAAAGTAGTAACTGTGACTAAAGCAAGCTTTACTGGGAAAAATAGGAGGAGGGATTTTGAGAGGGGGAGGAACCTGGTAGGGGAATTGGGATGCAGTATGGGGAGGAGTTTACTAGGAATAGAGCCTGGAAAGAAAAAGGATCGTCAGGCATTTGGAAGGGGAGAAGTAGGATGCAGATCTTGGGAGGAGGTGTTCCTGAATGTGAAAGATTAAGATTGGAGTAGGGGTGTGAGACATAGAGTGTGTGTGTGTATGTGTGTGTCTAGTTAAGAAAATATAAAGTGGAGTTGCAGGGAAACTCCTCCTCACAATCCTTTTCCTCTCCAGACACTACTCTTACCTATTATTTTTCTTACCCCCCCTAGACTCCTCCCCTAACTACATCCCATTTTCCCCATCAGGCTCCTCCCCTCTATTATCCCTACCAGGCTCCTACCCCCTCCTATATTTTCCCTTGGAACTCATCCCATTTTCCCGCCTCCTCCCCCTCCATTGCATTTTCCCCACCAGGCTCCTCCCCCTCCTATATTTTCCCTTGGAACTCTTCCCATTTTCCCCACCAGGCTCCTCCCCTCCATTTTCCCTACCTGGCTCTTCATCTCATCTTCCCCATCAGGGTCCTCCCCCTCCATTTTCTCTACCTGGCTCCTCCCCTCCTCCTATATTTTCCCTGGGCACTCATCCCATCTTCCCCACCAGGCTCCTCCCCTCCTCCTATATTTTCCTTGGGAACTCTTCCCATTTTCCCCACCAGGCTCCTCCCCTCTATTTTCCATACCTGGCTCCTCCTTCCTCCTATATTTTCCTTGGGAATTCATCCCATCTACCCCACCAGGCTCCTCCCCTCCATTTTCCCTACCTGGCTCCTCCCCCTCCTATATTTTACCTTGGAACTCTTCCCATTTTCCCCACCATGCTCCTCCCCTCTATTATCCCTACCAGGCTCCTCCTATATTTTCCCTGGGAACTCATCCCATCTTCCCCATCAGGCTCCTCCCCCTCCATTTTCTCTACCTGGCTCCTCCCTCCTCCTATATTTTCCCTGGGCACTTATCCCATCGCCCCCACCTCCTATATTTTCTCTTGGAACTCTTCCCATTTTCCCCACCAGGCTCCTCCCCTCCTCCTATATTTTCCTTGGGAACTCTTTCCATTTCCCCCACCAGGTCCTCCCCTCTATTTTCCATACCTGGCTCCTCCTTCCTCCTATATTTTCCTTGGGAATTCATCCCATCTTCCCCACCAGGCTCCTCCCCCTCCTATATTTTGCCTGGGAACTCATCCTATTTACCCCACAAGGCCCCTCTATTTTCCCTACCTGGATCCTCCCCATCCTATACTTTCCCTGGGAACTCATCCCATTTTACCCACCAGGCTCCTCCCCTCTATTTTCCCTACCTGGCTCCTCCCCCTCCTGTACTTTCCCTGGGAACTCATTCCATTTTACCCACCAGGCTCCTCCCCTCCTACTTTTCCCAGTGAAGCCCCCTTTATTCCCAGTTGCAACTTACCCATCTAATCTTTATTGCTAGGTCCCAGGACCCCCATTGCATGGCATCATTGCCCCTCCAGTTATGGAACTCTGTGCAGACCAATGCAAGCATCCAGGAGGATGGCAGATTTGATATTGGTAGCCCATATTGGATGGTAAGTATGCCTTGCTTTCGGTAGGGTTATGGCCTAGGAAGCCAGGGTAGATTTGAACCGGTGGCTCTGCGCTTCATGGGCCATGACCCTAACCACTGCTCCACAGCAGCTTTCGGAATCAACCAGGTGTGTGTGGACTCACCTGTTTTATTGTTAAACTAACTAGTGGCTTAGTGGGGAAGACAGCAGCCTTAGAAGTGGAAGGTTCAGAGTTTGAATCCAGCTACAACTGCCAGTTTTTTTTTCATGTAAAATGTTACAGCTAGCACGTGCCAAAAATGATTTTTATTTTATTATTTATTTTCCGGTAAATCTTATTCTATTTTGTTTCCTTAGAGCAAGTCATCTCTTTACTGTTATACGCTGTTTCTTGGATTAACTGTTGAAAATCAGAAAACGAATGGGCACTGACACTGTCAGCACTCTCCAGAGAATTTTAGATTGGCCTGGTGTTTAGCTTTGCAGCCTTGCAAGCAGAGGCTTTAGTGCTCAAATTCAGTTATAGGTGCTGGAGCATTTTGCCAATGCTATTCTATTGTATTTCCTTAAAGCAAGCAGTCTCTCAACTACTTAAAAAAAACTATATTTTGGATGGATGGATGGCCTAAAATTGGAACAATAATGGGTACTGGCCCTGTCCATTCAGCACCAAGAAGCTAATGTAGCCTAGTGGTTAGCTTTGAATGCTGTCAATTCAGCATCAAGGAGCTAATGTAGCCTAGTGGTTAGCTTTGTGGCTTTGCAGCTCAAAGGTTGTTGGTTCGAATCCAGTTGCTGGATGACCATTTTTTTGTAACCAATAGCAATCCATTGTGAAATTTTGTTTTGGAAGCTGTATTGCCTTCAGCTCTCAGCCGTGTACTGTTTGGCCTAGTGATTAGCCGTGCATCCTTGGGAAGCTAATGCTTGATTGGTTCGAATGCAGGAGTGGGAACACTTTTGTTTTGTAAACCAAATTCTATTTTATTTTTCTGAAAGCACCTAACTTCGCTATTACTTATACACTGTTAATACTGTATTAATGGTGCAAAAAATTATGGCTACTGGCCCCGCCTGCTGCATGCGGAGCATGTTCTTGTGGCTCGGTGGTTAGCTTTGTAGCATTGTAAAAAGGGAGTTAAAGGTTTGAACCCAGTTGTGCCCCCTGATTTTAATGCGGCATGCCTTTTAAGTAAGATAGCAATCCAAAGATAAATATTATTTTACTAATTGAATTCTATCTGCGCTTCATGGGCCATGACCCTAACCACTGCTCCACAGCAGCTTTCTGAATCAACCAGGTGTGTGTGGACTCATCTATCTTAATATTAAATTAATGAATGGCTTGCAAGCAGAGGCTTTAGTGCTCAAATTCAGTTATAGGTGCTGGAGCATTTTGGCAATGCTATTCTATTGTATTTCCTTAAAGCAAGCAGTCTCTCAACTACTTAAAAAAACTATATTTTGGATGGATGGCCTAAAATTGGAACAATAATGGGTACTGGCCCTGTCCATTCAGCACCAAGGTGCTAATGTAGCCTAGTGGTTAGCTTTGTGGCTTTGCAGCTCAAAGGTTGCTGGTTCAAATCCAGGTGCTGGATGACCGTTTTTTGTAACCAATAGCAATCCATTGTGAAATTTTGTTTTGCAAGCTGTATTGCCTTCATCTCTCAGCCATGTACCGTTTGGCCTAGTGGTTAGCTGTGCAGCTTTGGGAAGCTAATACTTGAATGGTTCGAATCCCGCAGCGGGAGGGGGAATACTTTTGTTTTGTAAACCAAATTCTATTTTATTTTTCTGAAAGCAACTAACCTTGCTATTACTTATAAACTGTTAATACTGTATTAATGTTGCAAAAATTTATGGCTACTGGCCCTGCCTGCTGCATGCGGAGCATGTTCTTGTGGCTCGGTGGTTAGCTTTGTAGCATTGCAAAAAGGTTTGAACCCAGTTGTGCCCCCTGCTTTTAATGTGGCATGCCTTTTAAGTAAGATAGCAATCCAAAGATACATATTATTTTACTAATTGAATTCTATTGTATTTCCTGAAAGCAAAGAAACTCTTCACAGCTTGTGTACCATTTTGATACAATTTATGGAATTACTGGTTTAACATAAAATACCAACGTATATGAGATTTTCCACAGCAGTCCAGTTTGGCCTAGTGGTTGTCTTGGATACCTTGCAAACAGATGGTTTGGAGTTCAAATCTGCTGCTAGATGCACGTCTATCCGTTTTGCAAGTCTTATTCTAGTTTATTTACTTAAAGGGACATGAAATCCACATTTTTTTCTTTTTCTTTCATGATTCAGACAGAGCATGCGACTTTACGCAACTTTCTAATTTGCTTCTATTATAACATTTTCCTTGTTATCTGTCTCTTTTGTTGAAAAGCAGGGGCGTGAGCTCAGGAGCCTGCACGTGTCTTGAGCACTGTATGGCAGCAGTTTTGCAAGAATGTTATCCGTTTGCAAGAGGGCTAGATGGGAGGACTATTTCCTGCCATGGAGTGCTCCAGACACCTACCTAGATATCTCTTCAACAAAGAATACCATGGGATAGAAGCAAACTTGATAACAGCAGTGAATTGGAAACTTTTTTGAAATTTTGTATGCATTGTCTGTCTGAATCGCAAAAGACATTTTTTGGGTTTCATGTCCTTTAAACCCCTTCAATGTACCCTGTACGCCGACCGTCCGTGGAGCTTCCAAGGCTGTAGGAGTGCGGGTCTCACTAACAGTGGCGAGACTGCTCTGTTTCTGCTTGCTCCGCTGCTGAGGCATGCAGAAATAGCACAGTCTCGCTGCTGTTGGGGAGGCCCATGTTCCTGCAGCCCGGGAAGCACTTCAGAGGGTCAATGTACAGGCTACGGCAGCCGTCGCAAAGGGGTTAAAGAGCCATTAAACACTAAATACATTTAATGGGGCCCTCTCTAATTATGGGTGCTGTCATTTTAGAACCTAGGTTTCACTGCAGGTATTTGAAGGAGAGTTGCTGCACATGAGCAAACACTTCAGCACTGGAATGCAGTGGATGTAAGATTCACACAATGCAGCACCCATGACAAGAGAAACGCAGGCAGTAACCTCAACGCTATGCTTATAAAATGCACCCATGACTAGAGAAACGCAGGCAGTAACCTCAACGCTATGCTTATAAAATGCACCCATGACTAGAGAAACGCAGGCAGTAACCTCAACGCTATGCTTATAAAATGCATACAGTGTTTTCAATTGCCCTCTAACAGCAAGCCATTTATATTTACTGCCCGTACACTGTTTCTAGGATCAGTAATGTAAAAGAAAAAACAAAAAACAAAAGAAAAAGGGTACTGGAGCGGTGGGCTCCGGGAAGGTGGGTCATTGCGGAGTTGAAGTTAGCTTAGCGGTCTTTCAAGCAGTGGTACGTTTTCTAACCCAGCTGTGGTATCTTTCTTTTCATGCTCGTGTGTCTGGTTAGTAAAACATATACACAAATAGCAACCCAAAAATGCATTGACATTCGCAAACTTTATTTTATTTCCTGAAAGAAAGAAAGAAGGAAAGAAAGAAAGAAAGAAAGAAAGCCATCTCGAAAGTGTTTGGGCTTTCAGTTCTAAGACACTGTTTAATGGATGAAAAAAATCTAAAAGCAGAATAATATGGCTTTTTAATAAAAAAATGACTCACATTCTAGAAGCAAGCACTAGTAGGTGCCCAAGTCTGTATGTTACAAGTCCTTCTCCTATAACTCTGCTGCTTGCAATCCAAATCCGTCCCGTACTCGCTGCAAGGAGAGACACTGACTTCATCATGCCCCAGGACAATTGCTTTTAAGGCTTGCAGAGCATCCTCGCTTCGCCGCCCCAACACATTCTTCTAGATATAATAAAAACTATCTCATTGATAGGCTATACACTCCTTTCCTTTGACTTGTGGAGAGTAACACACACGCACAAACACGCACGCTCACGCACATATACACGTGTGAACAAAAGCGATAAGGGCACTGGATCTGTATCGGCCACCTCTTTCAGCAATTTATCACTTATAGCCCAGAAAAGGCCAGTGAGCCAGTTCATGGAAGTATTAGGATTTCTTTCATTAGAAAAGTAGGAGGGACCTAAGGCGCTAGACATGCTAGAGGCAATCGATATGCCGCTAAAACTCCTTCCACATATTCCCCTTCCATCTCACTAGATCCCAGATTTGACCCCATCACCTAAACCCTGTATTACAATCAGATCTTGTTCCACAAGATCCCTTGCACACCTCTGTGTTGCAAAGCCCGTTCTACATACGCCTGCTCCCTTCTGATCTAACTCTTTGCACTTCTACCAGCCCCCCCACATCCTTATTGCATGCTCATCCGAAGATCCCACACCCCATTCTAGATTCCAAGATCCACCTTATCTTTCCCTTCATACCAATACACTTCTGACCACCAATTCTCTTTCTAGATCCTACTTATCCAGCCTCTCTATCTAACCCATTGTTACTTGCTGGTCTTCCATCACAGTTTTCACTCTTACTGCTCCAGTCACAATCCATGCCAGGCCGCTGCCCCTCAAGGTTTATAGCCTACCTTTCCCTACCAGACCCATCCCCTCTGCATCATTTTAAATGAAGGACATGCAGCATAAAAACAAAAAAAATGTCAGCTGCAACTGGGTTCAAACTCCAAACCTTCCACTTCCAAGGTTGCTTTCTTACCCCCTAAGCCACAGAGCTCTACAATGCTTGATGAATCAGAGAGCTGCTGTGAGGCTGTGGTAGGGTCATAGCCTACGAAGCGCAGGGCCACTGGTTGAAATCCACCCTGGCTTCCTAGGCCATGGCCCTATGTCTTCTACCCATATCAAGGCATACTTGCCATCCTCTGGGAAAATGGGCTGAAAATATAAAACCTGCCATCCTCCTGGATGCTTACATTGGTCTGCGCAGAGCTCCGTAACTAGAATCTGCCATGTAAGAAAGGGGCTATGGTGGTACTGCCATAGGGGATATGGAAGGACAGGCACAAAGTTGGGGGGAAATAGTTGGGAAAATTCGAATGGGGGCCTGGAGCTGATAGCCATTGAGGGGGAGGGGGTGGGAAGGATGGGATGGGGAAAGTAGTAACTGTGACTAAAGCAAACTTTACTGGGAAAAATAGGAGGAGGGATTTTGAGAGGGGGAGGAACCTGGTAGGGGAATTGGGATGCAGTATGGGGAGGAGTTTACTAGGAATAGAGCCTGGAAAGAAAAAGGATCGTCAGGCATTTGGAAGGGGAGAAGTAGGATGCAGATCTTGGGAGGAGGTGTTCCTGAATGTGAAAGATTAAGATTGGAGTAGGGGTGTGAGACATAGAGTGTGTGTGTGTATGTGTGTGTCTAGTTAAGAAAATATAAAGTGGAGTTGCAGGGAAACTCCTCCTCACAATCCTTTTCCTCTCCAGACACTACTCTTACCTATTATTTTTCTTACCCCCCCTAGACTCCTCCCCTAACTACATCCCATTTTCCCCATCAGGCTCCTCCCCTCTATTATCCCTACCAGGCTCCTCCCCCCTCCTATATTTTCCCTTGGAACTCATCCCATTTTCCCGCCTCCTCCCCCTCCATTGCATTTTCCCCACCAGGCTCCTCCCCCTCCTATTTTCCCTTGGAACTCTTCCCATTTTCCCCACCAGGCTCCTCCCCTCCATTTTCCCTACCTGGCTCCTCCCCTCCTCCTATATTTTCCCTGGGCACTCATCCCATCTTCCCCACCCAGGCTCCTCCCCCTCCTATATTTTCCCTTGGAACACTTCCCATTTTCCCCACCAGGCTCCTCCCCTCCTCCTATATTTTCCTTGGGAACTCTTCCCATTTTCCCCACCAGGCTCCTCCCCTCTATTTTCCATACCTGGCTCCTCCTTCCTCCTATATTTTCCTTGGGAATTCATCCCATCTACCCCACCAGGCTCCTCCCCCTCCTATATTTTACCTGGGAACTCATCCTATTTACCCCACAAGGCCCCTCCCCTCTATTTTCCCTACCTGGCTCCTCCCCCTCCTGTACTTTCCCTGGGAACTCATCCCATTTTCCCCACCATGCTCCTCCCCTCCATTTTCCCTACCTGGCTCCTCCCCCTCCTATATTTTACCTTGGAACTCTTCCCATTTTCCCCACCATGCTCCTCCCCTCTATTATCCCTACCAGGCTCCTCCTATATTTATCCCTGGGAACTCATCCCATCTTCCCCATCAGGCTCCTCCCCCTCCATTTTCTCTACCTGGCTCCTCCCTCCTCCTATATTTTCCCTGGGCACTTATCCCATCGCCCCCACCTCCTATATTTTCTCTTGGAACTCTTCCCATTTTCCCCACCAGGCTCCTCCCCTCCTCCTATATTTTCCTTGGGAACTCTTCCCATTTCCCCCACCAGGTCCTCCCCTCTATTTTCCCTACCTGGATCCTCCCCATCCTATACTTTCCCTGGGAACTCATCCCATTTTACCCACCAGGCTCCTCCCCTCTATTTTCCCTACCTGGCTCCTCCCCCTCCTGTACTTTCCCTGGGAACTCATTCCATTTTACCCACCAGGCTCCTCCCCTCCTACTTTTCCCAGTGAAGCCCCCTTTATTCCCAGTTGCAACTTACCCATCTAATCTTTATTGCTAGGTCCCAGGACCCCCATTGCATGGCATCATTGCCCCTCCAGTTATGGAACTCTGTGCAGACCAATGCAAGCATCCAGGAGGATGGCAGATTTGATATTGGTAGCCCATATTGGATGGTAAGTATGCCTTGCTTTCGGTAGGGTTATGGCCTAGGAAGCCAGGGTAGATTTGAACCGGTGGCTCTGCGCTTCATGGGCCATGACCCTAACCACTGCTCCACAGCAGCTTTCGGAATCAACCAGGTGTGTGTGGACTCACCTGTTTTATTGTTAAACTAACTAGTGGCTTAGTGGGGAAGACAGCAGCCTTAGAAGTGGAAGGTTCAGAGTTTGAATCCAGCTACAACTGCCAGTTTTTTTTTTCATGTAAAATGTTACAGCTAGCACGTGCCAAAAATGATTTTTATTTTATTATTTATTTTCCGGTAAATCTTATTCTATTTTGTTTCCTTAGAGCAAGTCATCTCTTTACTGTTATACGCTGTTTCTTGGATTAACTGTTGAAAATCAGAAAACGAATGGGCACTGACACTGTCAGCACTCTCCAGAGAATTTTAGATTGGCCTGGTGTTTAGCTTTGCAGCCTTGCAAGCAGAGGCTTTAGTGCTCAAATTCAGTTATAGGTGCTGGAGCATTTTGGCAATGCTATTCTATTGTATTTCCTTAAAGCAAGCAGTCTCTCAACTACTTAAAAAAAACTATATTTTGGATGGATGGATGGCCTAAAATTGGAACAATAATGGGTACTGGTCCTGTCCATTCAGCACCAAGAAGCTAATGTAGCCTAGTGGTTAGCTTTGAATGCTGTCAATTCAGCACCAAGGAGCTAATGTAGCCTAGTGGTTAGCTTTGTGGCTTTGCAGCTCAAAGGTTGTTGGTTCGAATCCAGTTGCTGGATGACCATTTTTTTGTAACCAATAGCAATCCATTG
This sequence comes from Bombina bombina, assembly GCF_027579735.1. Lineage (NCBI taxonomy): Eukaryota > Metazoa > Chordata > Amphibia > Anura > Bombinatoridae > Bombina > Bombina bombina. The sequence goes on from NC_069500.1 coordinate 1,167,627,213, forward strand.
TGAAATTTTGTTTTGGAAGCTGTATTGCCTTCAGCTCTCAGCCGTGTACTGTTTGGCCTAGTGATTAGCCGTGCATCCTTGGGAAGCTAATGCTTGATTGGTTCGAATGCAGGAGTGGGAACACTTTTGTTTTGTAAACCAAATTCTATTTTATTTTTCTGAAAGCACCTAACTTCGCTATTACTTATACACTGTTAATACTGTATTAATGGTGCAAAAAATTATGGCTACTGGCCCCGCCTGCTGCATGCGGAGCATGTTCTTGTGGCTCGGTGGTTAGTTTTGTAGCATTGTAAAAAGGGAGTTAAAGGTTTGAACCCAGTTGTGCCCCCTGATTTTAATGCGGCATGCCTTTTAAGTAAGATAGCAATCCAAAGATAAATATTATTTTACTAATTGAATTCTATCTGCGCTTCATGGGCCATGACCCTAACCAGTGCTCCACAGCAGCTTTCTGAATCAACCAGGTGTGTGTGGACTCATCTATCTTAATATTAAATTAATGAATGGCTTGCAAGCAGAGGCTTTAGTGCTCAAATTCAGTTATAGGTGCTGGAGCATTTTGGCAATGCTATTCTATTGTATTTCCTTAAAGCAAGCAGTCTCTCAACTACTTAAAAAAAACTATATTTTGGATGGATGGCCTAAAATTGGAACAATAATGGGTACTGGCCCTGTCCATTCAGCACCAAGGTGCTAATGTAGCCTAGTGGTTAGCTTTGTGGCTTTGCAGCTCAAAGGTTGCTGGTTCAAATCCAGGTGCTGGATGACCGTTTTTTGTAACCAATAGCAATCCATTGTGAAATTTTGTTTTGCAAGCTGTATTGCCTTCATCTCTCAGCCATGTACCGTTTGGCCTAGTGGTTAGCTGTGCAGCTTTGGGAAGCTAATACTTGAATGGTTCGAATCCCGCAGCGGGAGGGGGAATACTTTTGTTTTGTAAACCAAATTCTATTTTATTTTTCTGAAAGCAACTAACCTTGCTATTACTTATAAACTGTTAATACTGTATTAATGTTGCAAAAATTTATGGCTACTGGCCCTGCCTGCTGCATGCGGAGCATGTTCTTGTGGCTCGGTGGTTAGCTTTGTAGCATTGCAAAAAGCTTTGAACCCAGTTGTGCCCCCTGCTTTTAATGTGGCATGCCTTTTAAGTAAGATAGCAATCCAAAGATACATATTATTTTACTAATTGAATTCTATTGTATTTCCTGAAAGCAAAGAAACTCTTCACAGCTTGTGTACCATTTTGATACAATTTATGGAATTACTGGTTTAACATAAAATACCAACGTATATGAGATTTTCCACCGCAGTCCAGTTTGGCCTAGTGGTTGTCTTGGATACCTTGCAAACAGATGGTTTGGAGTTCAAATCTGCTGCTAGATGCACGTCTATTCGTTTTGCAAGTCTTATTCTAGTTTATTTACTTAAAGGGACATGAAATCCACATTTTTTTCTTTTTCTTTCATGATTCAGACAGAGCATGCGACTTTACGCAACTTTCTAATTTGCTTCTATTATAACATTTTCCTTGTTATCTGTCTCTTTTGTTGAAAAGCAGGGGCGTGAGCTCAGGAGCCTGCACGTGTCTTGAGCACTGTATGGCAGCAGTTTTGCAAGAATGTTATCCGTTTGCAAGAGGGCTAGATGGGAGGACTATTTCCTGCCATGGAGTGCTCCAGACACCTACCTAGATATCTCTTCAACAAAGAATACCATGGGATAGAAGCAAACCTGATAACAGCAGTGAATTGGAAACTTTTTTGAAATTTTGTATGCATTGTCTGTCTGAATCGCAAAAGACATTTTTTGGGTTTCATGTCCTTTAAACCCCTTCAATGTACCCTGTACGCCGACCGTCCGTGGAGCTTCCAAGGCTGTAGGAGTGCGGGTCTCACTAACAGTGGCGAGACTGCTCTGTTTCTGCTTGCTCCACTGCTGAGGCATGCAGAAATAGCACGGTCTCGCTGCTGTTGGGGAGGCCCATGTTCCTGCAGCCCGGGAAGCACTTCAGAGGGTCAATGTACAGGCTACGGCAGCCGTCGCAAAGGGGTTAAAGAGCCATTAAACACTAAATACATTTAATGGGGCCCTCTCTAATTATGGGTGCTGTCATTTTAGAACCTAGGTTTCACTGCAGGTATTTGAAGGAGAGTTGCTGCACATGAGCAAACACTTCAGCACTGGAATGCAGTGGATGTCAGATTCACACAATGCAGCACCCATGACAAGAGAAACGCAGGCAGTAACCTCAACGCTATGCTTATAAAATGCACCCATGACTAGAGAAACGCAGGCAGTAACCTCAACGCTATGCTTATAAAATGCACCCATGACTAGAGAAACGCAGGCAGTAACCTCAACGCTATGCTTATAAAATGCACCCATGACTAGAGAAACGCAGGCAGTAACCTCAACGCTATGCTTATAAAATGCATACAGTGTTTTCAATTGCCCTCTAACAGCAAGCCATTTATATTTACTGCCCGTACACTGTTTCTAGGATCAGTAATGTAAAAGAAAAAACAAAAAACAAAAGAAAAAGGGTACTGGAGCGGTGGGCTCCGGGAAGGTGGGTCATTGCGGAGTTGAGGTTAGCTTAGCGGTCTTTCAAGCAGTGGTACGTTTTCTAACCCAGCTGTGGTATCTTTCTTTTCATGCTCGTGTGTCTGGTTAGTAAAACATATACAGAAATAGCAACCCAAAAATGCATCGACATTCGCAAACTTTATTTTATTTCCTGAAAGAAAGAAGGAAAGAAAGAAAGAAAGAAAGAAAGCCATCTCGAAAGTGTTTGGGCTTTCAGTTCTAAGACACTGTTTAATGGATGAAAAAAATCTAAAAGCAGAATAATATGGCTTTTTAATAAAAAAATGACTCACATTCTAGAAGCAAGCACTAGTATGTGCCCAAGTCTGTATGTTACAAGTCCTTCTCCTATAACTCTGCTGCTTGCAATCCAAATCCGTCCCGTACTCGCTGCAAGGAGAGACACTGACTTCATCATGCCCCAGGACAATTGCTTTTAAGGCTTGCAGAGCATCCTCGCTTCGCCGCCCCAACACATTCTTCTAGATATAATAAAAACTATCTCATTGATAGGCTATACACTCCTTTCCTTTGACTTGTGGAGAGTAACACACACGCACAAACACGCACGCTCACGCACATATACACGTGTGAACAAAAGCGATAAGGGCACTGGATCTGTATCGGCCACCTCTTTCAGCAATTTATCACTTATAGCCCAGAAAAGGCCAGTGAGCCAGTTCATGGAAGTATTAGGATTTCTTTCATTAGAAAAGTAGGAGGGACCTAAGGCGCTAGACATGCTAGAGGCAATCGATATGCCGCTAAAACTCCTTCCACATATTCCCCTTCCATCTCACTAGATCCCAGATTTGACCCCATCACCTAAACCCTGTATTACAATCAGATCTTGTTCCACAAGATCCCTTGCACACCTCTGTGTTGCAAAGCCCGTTCTACATACGCCTGCTCCCTTCTGATCTAACTCTTTGCACTTCTACCAGCCCCCCCACATCCTTATTGCATGCTCATCCGAAGATCCCACACCCCATTCTAGATTCCAAGATCCACCTTATCTTTCCCTTCATACCAATACACTTCTGACCACCAATTCTCTTTCTAGATCCTACTTATCCAGCCTCTCTATCTAACCCATTGTTACTTGCTGGTCTTCCATCACAGTTTTCACTCTTACTGCTCCAGTCACAATCCATGCCAGGCCGCTGCCCCTCAAGGTTTATAGCCTACCTTTCCCTACCAGACCCATCCCCTCTGCATCATTTTACATGAAGGACATGCAGCATAAAAACAAAAAAAATGTCAGCTGCAACTGGGTTCAAACTCCAAACCTTCCACTTCCAAGGCTGCTTTCTTACCCCCTAAGCCACAGAGCTCTACAATGCTTGATGAATCAGAGAGCTGCTGTGAGGCTGTGGTAGGGTCATAGCCTACGAAGCGCAGGGCCACTGGTTGAAATCCACCCTGGCTTCCTAGGCCATGGCCCTATGTCTTCTACCCATATCAAGGCATACTTGCCATCCTCTGGGAAAATGGGCTGAAAATATAAAACCTGCCATCCTCCTGGATGCTTACATTGGTCTGCGCAGAGCTCCGTAACTAGAATCTGCCATGTAAGAAAGGGGCTATGGTGGTACTGCCATAGGGGATATGGAAGGACAGGCACAAAGTTGGGGGGAAATAGTTGGGAAAATTCGAATGGGGGCCTGGAGCTGATAGCCATTGAGGGGGAGGGGGTGGGAAGGATGGGATGGGGAAAGTAGTAACTGTGACTAAAGCAAGCTTTACTGGGAAAAATAGGAGGAGGGATTTTGAGAGGGGGAGGAACCTGGTAGGGGAATTGGGATGCAGTATGGGGAGGAGTTTACTAGGAATAGAGCCTGGAAAGAAAAAGGATCGTCAGGCATTTGGAAGGGGAGAAGTAGGATGCAGATCTTGGGAGGAGGTGTTCCTGAATGTGAAAGATTAAGATTGGAGTAGGGGTGTGAGACATAGAGTGTGTGTGTGTATGTGTGTGTCTAGTTAAGAAAATATAAAGTGGAGTTGCAGGGAAACTCCTCCTCACAATCCTTTTCCTCTCCAGACACTACTCTTACCTATTATTTTTCTTACCCCCCCCCAGACTCCTCCCCTAACTACATCCCATTTTCCCCATCAGGCTCCTCCCCTCTATTATCCCTACCAGGCTCCTCCCCCCTCCTATATTTTCCCTTGGAACTCATCCCATTTTCCCGCCTCCTCCCCCTCCATTGCATTTTCCCCACCAGGCTCCTCCCCCTCCTATATTTTCCCTTGGAACTCTTCCCATTTTCCCCACCAGGCTCCTCCCCTCCATTTTCCCTACCTGGCTCTTCATCTCATCTTCCCCATCAGGGTCCTCCCCCTCCATTTTCTCTACCTGGCTCCTCCCCTCCTCCTATATTTTCCCTGGGCACTCATCCCATCTTCCCCACCCAGGCTCCTCCCCCTCCTATATTTTCCCTTGGAACACTTCCCATTTTCCCCACCAGGCTCCTCCCCTCCTCCTATATTTTCCTTGGGAACTCTTCCCATTTTCCCCACCAGGCTCCTCCCCTCTATTTTCCATACCTGGCTCCTCCTTCCTCCTATATTTTCCTTGGGAATTCATCCCATCTACCCCACCAGGCTCCTCCCCCTCCTATATTTTACCTGGGAACTCATCCTATTTACCCCACAAGGCCCCTCCCCTCTATTTTCCCTACCTGGCTCCTCCCCCTCCTGTACTTTCCCTGGGAACTCATCCCATTTTCCCCACCATGCTCCTCCCCTCCATTTTCCCTACCTGGCTCCTCCCCCTCCTATATTTTACCTTGGAACTCTTCCCATTTTCCCCACCATGCTCCTCCCCTCTATTATCCCTACCAGGCTCCTCCTATATTTATCCCTGGGAACTCATCCCATCTTCCCCATCAGGCTCCTCCCCCTCCATTTTCTCTACCTGGCTCCTCCCTCCTCCTATATTTTCCCTGGGCACTTATCCCATCGCCCCCACCTCCTATATTTTCTCTTGGGAATTCATCCCATCTTCCCCACCAGGCTCCTCCCCCTCCTATATTTTGCCTGGGAACTCATCCTATTTACCCCACAAGGCCCCTCTATTTTCCCTACCTGGATCCTCCCCATCCTATACTTTCCCTGGGAACTCATCCCATTTTACCCACCAGGCTCCTCCCCTCTATTTTCCCTACCTGGCTCCTCCCCCTCCTGTACTTTCCCTGGGAACTCATTCCATTTTACCCACCAGGCTCCTCCCCTCCTACTTTTCCCAGTGAAGCCCCCTTTATTCCCAGTTGCAACTTACCCATCTAATCTTTATTGCTAGGTCCCAGGACCCCCATTGCATGGCATCATTGCCCCTCCAGTTATGGAACTCTGTGCAGACCAATGCAAGCATCCAGGAGGATGGCAGATTTGATATTGGTAGCCCATATTGGATGGTAAGTATGCCTTGCTTTCGGTAGGGTTATGGCCTAGGAAGCCAGGGTAGATTTGAACCGGTGGCTCTGCGCTTCATGGGCCATGACCCTAACCACTGCTCCACAGCAGCTTTCGGAATCAACCAGGTGTGTGTGGACTCACCTGTTTTATTGTTAAACTAACTAGTGGCTTAGTGGGGAAGACAGCAGCCTTAGAAGTGGAAGGTTCAGAGTTTGAATCCAGCTACAACTGCCAGTTTTTTTTTCATGTAAAATGTTACAGCTAGCACGTGCCAAAAATGATTTTTATTTTATTATTTATTTTCCGGTAAATCTTATTCTATTTTGTTTCCTTAGAGCAAGTCATCTCTTTACTGTTATACGCTGTTTCTTGGATTAACTGTTGAAAATCAGAAAACGAATGGGCACTGACACTGTCAGCACTCTCCAGAGAATTTTAGATTGGCCTGGTGTTTAGCTTTGCAGCCTTGCAAGCAGAGGCTTTAGTGCTCAAATTCAGTTATAGGTGCTGGAGCATTTTGGCAATGCTATTCTATTGTATTTCCTTAAAGCAAGCAGTCTCTCAACTACTTAAAAAAAACTATATTTTGGATGGATGGATGGCCTAAAATTGGAACAATAATGGGTACTGGCCCTGTCCATTCAGCACCAAGAAGCTAATGTAGCCTAGTGGTTAGCTTTGAATGCTGTCAATTCAGCATCAAGGAGCTAATGTAGCCTAGTGGTTAGCTTTGTGGCTTTGCAGCTCAAAGGTTGTTGGTTCGAATCCAGTTGCTGGATGACCATTTTTTTGTAACCAATAGCAATCCATTGTGAAATTTTGTTTTGGAAGCTGTATTGCCTTCAGCTCTCAGCCGTGTACTGTTTGGCCTAGTGATTAGCCGTGCATCCTTGGGAAGCTAATGCTTGATTGGTTCGAATGCAGGAGTGGGAACACTTTTGTTTTGTAAACCAAATTCTATTTTATTTTTCTGAAAGCACCTAACTTCGCTATTACTTATACACTGTTAATACTGTATTAATGGTGCAAAAAATTATGGCTACTGGCCCCGCCTGCTGCATGCGGAGCATGTTCTTGTGGCTCGGTGGTTAGCTTTGGGAGTTAAAGGTTTGAACCCAGTTGTGCCCCCTGATTTTAATGCGGCATGCCTTTTAAGTAAGATAGCACAGTGATTTTTAACCTTTTTTTTTGCCGTGGCACACTTTTTTACATTAAAAAATCCTGTGGCACACCACCATCCCAAAATTTTTAAAAAAATCACACATTGTAGCCTAATACAGCATATATATATATATACACATACACACAAACACACACATACTGTATGTATTGTGCTGTTATGCCATGCCTCCTACAAACTACCCCTGCAATGGGAGTAAAAAACAAGCAAAGTTTAAAAAATATGTCACACTGTTGTCAGTCTGCCGTGGCACACCTGAGGATCCCTCACAGCACACTAGTGTGCCACGGCACACTGGTTGAAAAACACTGAGATAGCAATCCAAAGATAAATATTATTTTACTAATTGAATTCTATCTGCGCTTCATGGGCCATGACCCTAACCACTGCTCCACAGCAGCTTTCTGAATCAACCAGGTGTGTGTGGACTCATCTATCTTAATATTAAATTAATGAATGGCTTGCAAGCAGAGGCTTTAGTGCTCAAATTCAGTTATAGGTGCTGGAGCATTTTGGCAATGCTATTCTATTGTATTTCCTTAAAGCAAGCAGTCTCTCAACTACTTAAAAAAAACTATATTTTGGATGGATGGCCTAAAATTGGAACAATAATGGGTACTGGCCCTGTCCATTCAGCACCAAGGTGCTAATGTAGCCTAGTGGTTAGCTTTGTGGCTTTGCAGCTCAAAGGTTGCTGGTTCAAATCCAGGTGCTGGATGACCGTTTTTTGTAACCAATAGCAATCCATTGTGAAATTTTGTTTTGCAAGCTGTATTGCCTTCATCTCTCAGCCATGTACCGTTTGGCCTAGTGGTTAGCTGTGCAGCTTTGGGAAGCTAATACTTGAATGGTTCGAATCCCGCAGCGGGAGGGGGAATACTTTTGTTTTGTAAACCAAATTCTATTTTATTTTTCTGAAAGCAACTAACCTTGCTATTACTTATAAACTGTTAATACTGTATTAATGTTGCAAAAATTTATGGCTACTGGCCCTGCCTGCTGCATGCGGAGCATGTTCTTGTGGCTCGGTGGTTAGCTTTGTAGCATTGCAAAAAGCTTTGAACCCAGTTGTGCCCCCTGCTTTTAATGTGGCATGCCTTTAGTTAAGTAAGATAGCAATCCAAAGATACATATTATTTTACTAATTGAATTCTATTGTATTTCCTGAAAGCAAAGAAACTCTTCACAGCTTGTGTACCATTTTGATACAATTTATGGAATTACTGGTTTAACATAAAATACCAACGTATATGAGATTTTCCACCGCAGTCCAGTTTGGCCTAGTGGTTGTCTTGGATACCTTGCAAACAGATGGTTTGGAGTTCAAATCTGCTGCTAGATGCACGTCTATCCGTTTTGCAAGTCTTATTCTAGTTTATTTACTTAAAGGGACATGAAATCCACATTTTTTTCTTTTTCTTTCATGATTCAGACAGAGCATGCGACTTTACGCAACTTTCTAATTTGCTTCTATTATAACATTTTCCTTGTTATCTGTCTCTTTTGTTGAAAAGCAGGGGCGTGAGCTCAGGAGCCTGCACGTGTCTTGAGCACTGTATGGCAGCAGTTTTGCAAGAATGTTATCCGTTTGCAAGAGGGCTAGATGGGAGGACTATTTCCTGCCATGGAGTGCTCCAGACACCTACCTAGATATCTCTTCAACAAAGAATACCATGGGATAGAAGCAAACCTGATAACAGCAGTGAATTGGAAACTTTTTTGAAATTTTGTATGCATTGTCTGTCTGAATCGCAAAAGACATTTTTTGGGTTTCATGTCCTTTAAACCCCTTCAATGTACCCTGTACGCCGACCGTCCGTGGAGCTTCCAAGGCTGTAGGAGTGCGGGTCTCACTAACAGTGGCGAGACTGCTCTGTTTCTGCTTGCTCCACTGCTGAGGCATGCAGAAATAGCACGGTCTCGCTGCTGTTGGGGAGGCCCATGTTCCTGCAGCCCGGGAAGCACTTCAGAGGGTCAATGTACAGGCTACGGCAGCCGTCGCAAAGGGGTTAAAGAGCCATTAAACACTAAATACATTTAATGGGGCCCTCTCTAATTATGGGTGCTGTCATTTTAGAACCTAGGTTTCACTGCAGGTATTTGAAGGAGAGTTGCTGCACATGAGCAAACACTTCAGCACTGGAATGCAGTGGATGTCAGATTCACACAATGCAGCACCCATGACAAGAGAAACGCAGGCAGTAACCTCAACGCTATGCTTATAAAATGCACCCATGACTAGAGAAACGCAGGCAGTAACCTCAACGCTATGCTTATAAAATGCACCCATGACTAGAGAAACGCAGGCAGTAACCTCAACGCTATGCTTATAAAATGCACCCATGACTAGAGAAACGCAGGCAGTAACCTCAACGCTATGCTTATAAAATGCATACAGTGTTTTCAATTGCCCTCTAACAGCAAGCCATTTATATTTACTGCCCGTACACTGTTTCTAGGATCAGTAATGTAAAAGAAAAAACAAAAAACAAAAGAAAAAGGGTACTGGAGCGGTGGGCTCCGGGAAGGTGGGTCATTGCGGAGTTGAGGTTAGCTTAGCGGTCTTTCAAGCAGTGGTACGTTTTCTAACCCAGCTGTGGTATCTTTCTTTTCATGCTCGTGTGTCTGGTTAGTAAAACATATACACAAATAGCAACCCAAAAATGCATCGACATTCGCAAACTTTATTTTATTTCCTGAAAGAAAGAAAGAAGGAAAGAAAGAAAGAAAGAAAGAAAGAAAGCCATCTCGAAAGTGTTTGGGCTTTCAGTTCTAAGACACTGTTTAATGGATGAAAAAAATCTAAAAGCAGAATAATATGGCTTTTTAATAAAAAAATGACTCACATTCTAGAAGCAAGCACTAGTAGGTGCCCAAGTCTGTATGTTACAAGTCCTTCTCCTATAACTCTGCTGCTTGCAATCCAAATCCGTCCCGTACTCGCTGCAAGGAGAGACACTGACTTCATCATGCCCCAGGACAATTGCTTTTAAGGCTTGCAGAGCATCCTCGCTTCGCCGCCCCAACACATTCTTCTAGATATAATAAAAACTATCTCATTGATAGGCTATACACTCCTTTCCTTTGACTTGTGGAGAGTAACACACACGCACAAACACGCACGCTCACGCACATATACACGTGTGAACAAAAGCGATAAGGGCACTGGATCTGTATCGGCCACCTCTTTCAGCAATTTATCACTTATAGCCCAGAAAAGGCCAGTGAGCCAGTTCATGGAAGTATTAGGATTTCTTTCATTAGAAAAGTAGGAGGGACCTAAGGCGCTAGACATGCTAGAGGCAATCGATATGCCGCTAAAACTCCTTCCACATATTCCCCTTCCATCTCACTAGATCCCAGATTTGACCCCATCACCTAAACCCTGTATTACAATCAGATCTTGTTCCACAAGATCCCTTGCACACCTCTGTGTTGCAAAGCCCGTTCTACATACGCCTGCTCCCTTCTGATCTAACTCTTTGCACTTCTACCAGCCCCCCCACATCCTTATTGCATGCTCATCCGAAGATCCCACACCCCATTCTAGATTCCAAGATCCACCTTATCTTTCCCTTCATACCAATACACTTCTGACCACCAATTCTCTTTCTAGATCCTACTTATCCAGCCTCTCTATCTAACCCATTGTTACTTGCTGGTCTTCCATCACAGTTTTCACTCTTACTGCTCCAGTCACAATCCATGCCAGGCCGCTGCCCCTCAAGGTTTATAGCCTACCTTTCCCTACCAGACCCATCCCCTCTGCATCATTTTACATGAAGGACATGCAGCATAAAAACAAAAAAAATGTCAGCTGCAACTGGGTTCAAACTCCAAACCTTCCACTTCCAAGGCTGCTTTCTTACCCCCTAAGCCACAGAGCTCTACAATGCTTGATGAATCAGAGAGCTGCTGTGAGGCTGTGGTAGGGTCATAGCCTACGAAGCGCAGGGCCACTGGTTGAAATCCACCCTGGCTTCCTAGGCCATGGCCCTATGTCTTCTACCCATATCAAGGCATACTTGCCATCCTCTGGGAAAATGGGCTGAAAATATAAAACCTGCCATCCTCCTGGATGCTTACATTGGTCTGCGCAGAGCTCCGTAACTAGAATCTGCCATGTAAGAAAGGGGCTATGGTGGTACTGCCATAGGGGATATGGAAGGACAGGCACAAAGTTGGGGGGAAATAGTTGGGAAAATTCGAATGGGGGCCTGGAGCTGATAGCCATTGAGGGGGAGGGGGTGGGAAGGATGGGATGGGGAAAGTAGTAACTGTGACTAAAGCAAGCTTTACTGGGAAAAATAGGAGGAGGGATTTTGAGAGGGGGAGGAACCTGGTAGGGGAATTGGGATGCAGTATGGGGAGGAGTTTACTAGGAATAGAGCCTGGAAAGAAAAAGGATCGTCAGGCATTTGGAAGGGGAGAAGTAGGATGCAGATCTTGGGAGGAGGTGTTCCTGAATGTGAAAGATTAAGATTGGAGTAGGGGTGTGAGACATAGAGTGTGTGTGTGTATGTGTGTGTCTAGTTAAGAAAATATAAAGTGGAGTTGCAGGGAAACTCCTCCTCACAATCCTTTTCCTCTCCAGACACTACTCTTACCTATTATTTTTCTTACCCCCCCCTAGACTCCTCCCCTAACTACATCCCATTTTCCCCATCAGGCTCCTCCCCTCTATTATCCCTACCAGGCTCCTCCCCCCTCCTATATTTTCCCTTGGAACTCATCCCATTTTCCCGCCTCCTCCCCCTCCATTGCATTTTCCCCACCAGGCTCCTCCCCCTCCTATATTTTCCCCACCAGGCTCCTCCCCTCCATTTTCCCTACCTGGCTCTTCATCTCATCTTCCCCATCAGGGTCCTCCCCCTCCATTTTCTCTACCTGGCTCCTCCCCTCCTCCTATATTTTCCCTGGGCACTCATCCCATCTTCCCCACCCAGGCTCCTCCCCCTCCTATATTTTCCCTTGGAACACTTCCCATTTTCCCCACCAGGCTCCTCCCCTCCTCCTATATTTTCCTTGGGAACTCTTCCCATTTTCCCCACCAGGCTCCTCCCCTCTATTTTCCATACCTGGCTCCTCCTTCCTCCTATATTTTCCTTGGGAATTCATCCCATCTACCCCACCAGGCTCCTCCCCCTCCTATATTTTACCTGGGAACTCATCCTATTTACCCCACAAGGCCCCTCCCCTCTATTTTCCCTACC